>NC_084598.1:23394721-23694721 GCF_033807715.1 Cololabis saira
CAATATGTCAATAAAAATGAAAGCTACATTACATTTAGCAGACACTTTTATCTAAAGCGACTTACAACGGAGGAAAACGTTCAAGCCACAGTAACACAGCAGTTCACGAATAAAGTGCTCTTAAGTCAGGATTGAAATAGGTGCAGCTAAAGCCTGACATATACTTGCTGTTGGTGCTTGCGTTCGCGTCCGTTCACGTCCGTTTGCGTGAACCACCAACTGCAACGTCGCTCGCGTAGTACGCGAGGAGAGCGCATCGTACCGGCGGTGACCGATAGGGGGCAGTAAGCAGAGCAACAGTTGGAAAAGTGACTAAATATTTAGTAGTAGCGGTAGTAGCAGTAGCAGATTAGAACAACAAACAAGTTTACATGACACCATTGGATGATGTAGGAGATCATAACATTGCCTTGGTTGTGATCTCGGCAAAGGAAACGGCGCCAGCGAATCTCCGCGTCGTCACTTGTGGCCAGCTGGTATCAGACCGGGACCAGCTGGTATCAGACCGGGACCAGCTGGTATCAGACTGGGACCAGCTGGTATCTGACCGGGACCAGCTGGTATCTGACCGGGACCAGCTGGTATCTGACCGGGACCAGCTGGTATCTGACCGGGACCAGCTGGTATCTGACCGGGACCAGCTGGTATCTGACCGGGACCAGCGCAACTCGCGGCCAGAGTGAGAACTGCAGGTCACGTACGCGTTCAGTGTCTTTTTGAGAACGTGCACGTCGACGCGTCAAATGAACGCGGGATACGGGTGGCGGCCATCCAGCACATGCATACCCTTACATAGTGTGACTTGATGTCCCCTTCATTGAGCATGTATCCTTTGATCAAAACAATAATTGCTGGGGAGACAATGCTGTCAGTTTTCTTCATATTGTTATAAGAAGGCTTGTTCCCCTGGCTACCCCTAGCTCTGCGCAAATACAAATATTGAAAAAGTAATGGAAATGGTATTAATTCGAAAAAATCTCCCAAATATCATATAAACCTTTTTTTTGCTTCCACAACGTTTTTCTTTTTTCTTAAAAAAAAAAACAAAAAAAACAAAAACAAGGTGGTTTTCAGGTGATTCGAAGAACAACTTATTCGCAAAAGTGTAATGGAAATGCTTTTGGCGAATGTCCACGTCTCTGGCAGTGCTGGACACAATGAGTCGATTAATCTAAGGCTGTGGCGTAGCTACGGGTGTGCCAGGGTGTGCCAGTGCCACCGACAGAGAATGTTATGCATTTTTTGGTTTTATTTTACTAACATGTTCGACTGAATCAATGAATCAATTTGGAAAATTTGCTGTCAGGCTATTCGTTGTGACGTGTGGATGTATTGCCGAGCAGGTACTTTGGACTTGGTTGGGAAGACTCAGAATTGACTGTTTGGGCAACTCATCAAACTGAAAGTGGATGGGGGACATCAGTTCCCGTCCATTAGTGAAGTCTTAGACTCCTCCAATAAAGACGTTTTCCCCAACATGAACAGTTTGCTTCATATTCTGATATCACTGCCTATTTGTGGCTATGTGGAGCGCCTTTTTCCGTTGTAAACAGGATTAAATCCATCAGCAGAGCTACAATACTCAAAGAGACTGAATAGGATCTTGTTGCTCATGTTTGAAAAAGAGCTTGCGGAGATATTGGACTGATGAAATAATAAACGCGTTCAAGGCCAAGCCTCGCCGTCTTGCCCTTTAAATTGAGAGCTGTGCAGTGCGCACAGGTAGGCAGCAGCATCGTTGTCTTTTACTCTGCTGCGTTGCAACACGAAGCCATGAGGCCAAGCTGTTACATAATCCTATGTGATCAATGATGAGCCCAACAGTTGTGTTCAGATGGTTAAATAGCGTTGTTGATCTTGCGTAATGTGGATACCTACAGTACGTTACGGCTGTATGAGAGTGCATGAGTGCGCACCTGAGTGTTTTATATTTTACTATGTTCATAACATTGGGCACACAATGTTTGTGTGTGTGTGTGTGCTTATGATTTTGTGATGTGTTTTTGAGAACACATATAAAGTGCTTTTTCATGACTTTGTTTGAGAGCACCTTGTATGTGTGAATATGTTTAGACCTGCTGCGAACGACTGCTGACTTTTATGTTAGAGCACTTACTAACAGATCTTTTTACTCAGCGTTGCATATATTTAAGATAAGTATGATCATACAGGCTTGCCAAAATGATGCGACTGTTAAGCCCAAGTTATTATGTGCAGCCTGTGTCTGTTGCTAGTTCAAGGCCCATGATCGATGGAATGAAGAGAGAAACATTTTGAATGTTTGTGGGAGTGCAACGCTCAGTTTGTTGAAAATACATTTAGCACACAGAGTCTTTGCTGGTCCACACCCAATGTCTTTTTTCTGGCTACAGCAATAATCTAAAGTCATGAAAATCTAGTTTTCAGATGTTTTTGGCAACATTAATACGATGTAGTTGTGCTGTAACACTACTTAATCATCAAACATTACATAAGGGCTTTGCCTCTGAAAAACCATTTGAATGACCATCCGCTGCCTTCATGTTCTGGCTATTTTCTCAGCAGCGGTAGTGGCAATCGCAATAAGATTTTCTTTTTTGTTGTTTTGAAGAGAAGTCTTGCAGGATGAGATACTGAGATTTATGAGAATTACGCTTATTCAAAAACAGCTTACAATGGAAACACAGACCCCCTGCAGGGCTACCTTTATTGCTGCTACCTCCATTTTCTTTTGCACAAAAGTGTAATGGAAATGTGACTAGAGTGTCCTGGTTTCTTGAACAGGCTGAGCTCTGTGTCGTTGAGTGCTGATGTGTGGAGAAGTTGACCGGGAAGGTTTGAACAGTGCGCTTCCAGCCATGTTCATTCGACGGTTTCTTCATTCGTTCTAAAATCGGACCATAATGTGTAGAGCCTGATTCATTCTTCTGCTTGAAACCAAAAGTCTTCTTATTTTTGTATTTCCCTAATCTAGCATTGTTAATTTATTTAGAGCCAGAAAATAATAATAATAATGTGTGGTGAATAATGTGTGATGATCCTCTGTTTTCTGATGTGTCCTTGTTAGGGTGCTGCATGCACAATGTGATCAGAAAGTTGTTAGAAATTATCACACTTGTCACTAAGTCACTGAATACACAACAGGTCCACTCCATTTCCCAACTTGTTGTCTACCTGGAGAGGTGCAAAAAATGAGGGGAATCACATTTCAGGCCTTTCTTGAAAGTGGCTCTTACAGACAGGCACTAAGACTGGAAAAAGGGGGAAATGTTCCACAAAGAAAACCCAGTATGTAAGGGGGCAAGATATTTTTTTTTTCAAGCAGCCACAGGTACCGGGTGTAGCTAAATAAACATAGGTGTGATGTGTGCCAATCTGGATTGATTAAAGATCAAAGTGCTGCCACATTCTTGACCTTTTGTAGTGGTTTGATCACACAAGCTGCAGGTCCAGCTTAAGAGGGAGCTGCAGTTATCGAGGTGGGGTACAGCCATGGTCTAGACCAGACGCTGAGTTGCATACTGAGTCATATACTGTCTTGTTTTTTTGTATGTTGTAGAGTGCAAAGGTGCACGACCAGGAGATTGTGGCAGTGTGCTCAGAGAAAGATAACTAGTCATCAAACATGGCACCTAGGTTCTTTGTAACCTTTGTTCGAGCATCAGTAATAGATGCAATATTTATGTATATTGAGGCAGATGGAATGATGGGCCAGGAATTAAGTTTTACATTAAGTTGAAGGTGATGATCCTCCATTAAAACAGACAATTCAGAGAGGCATGTTGAGTGCAGAGATTGTGGGGTGTTTCGTTGGGAATGACAGCTAGTGTTTTTTATCATCTGCACAGCAGTGATATAAGATGCCATGTGATCAAATAATCTGTCAGAGAGGTGCTGTATGTGGCAAAGTGAAGGGGCCCATATACCGAGCCTTGGGGAACCCCTGAGTCAAAGTTGCACAAAACAGAATACTATTTAGACTGCAGTGAGAGCATTTAGCCCAATTTAAATTTACACCATATTTACCACTTTAAATAACAGAATGACAACAAGTGAACTTTTGTTTGATTTATCCACTTTCGCCTTTATGTAAAAAAAATCCAGGCTGTTCTTGAAAGTCCCAGGCTGAAAATTAGTCCTACTTTGGATGTGTTAATATCTTAGCTAGTTGTAGCTAGTGTTGATGTTTGAATGTCAGTGGCTGCACATGAACAAATATTTCACCTGACCAAAAACCATACTTTGATTAAACCCGAGTTGATGGGAGAAAATATTATAATAATCACTTTACTTAAACAAATGTTAACACTAAATTCTCCCCTGATCTCAATCTTGAACTTTTTTCTGATTAAAAAATATTGTGTCAGCTGAAGGAGCTCCCCACTCCCTTTTCCTTAAAGCTGTCTTCACAATATACACTTTTTTTTTTTTTTTAATCTAGTGGCTTTTATTTTGAAAGTGGCTGGACAGGAAACCTGGGTGGGGAGACAGAGGAGACAGAGCGACAGGCTGGGATTTGAACCTGCATCACCTGGGGGCGAGGGTGATAGCCTCTGTATATGGTGTGCCCGGTCAACCAACTGAACTATCCAGGGCCCACACTATACAATTTTAACGGCAATTTGCAAATTTGCCTTAAAATCCTTTCTTGTGAAATGGGATTATAAATTAGCAAATTTTTTTACAAATAACTTGCAAAAAACTCACACGTTTCCAAGTCATTTACAACCTGCAAATAAACATGTCAACATGTTTATTATGTGTGAGCTACTCAAATATACAATCAAACAGAATTGTCAACATGTTATTGCCCCCCCAATCCTGCAGACGGATCCAGCATGCTGAATATCCGGAGCTGTTAGTGAGTCCACATTTGACCCACAGCCAAAAAGAGGCTAAGGCATAGGGTGGAATAACTGTGAGGGAACAGTTTCTTTTACATTCTCAACAAATCTTTATAGAAATAGCATGAACCACACATTTTCTTCCCAATAGGTCAATTTTGAAATAAACAACTTCTACTTTGTGTGTGTTATTTCCTGTGTCATTTGACTTCTCAGACTGAGTTCATGTGAGATCAGGTTTTTGTGTGACCCATTGTCGCCAATGAAGCAACACCATAGTGATATGAAGAATTCTGAATGAAATAAAACAAGTTATGTAGTGTGAACAGCACGGAAATGTACTGATATTGAAAATAGTTTAGTTTGCAGCTGCCTTCAAAATAGTCATATTTGACCAAGTAATGTTTATGTGTCACTTTTAATTCGGTACAGGTCTGGACTGCATGCTATGTAATATAAAACATAACATTGTGGCATTAAAGAGATAATAAAGGCAGTGCTGTTCCATCTTTCTTTCTCACTATATTTTCCTACCATTATAAAGTGCAAAACCCCTTTTCTTTTCAGCTACAAATATGTGAAATAGCATCTTCTTCTTTAATCAGCCTCTCTTCGCTGTCTGGCACACGTGCAGGGAACCCAAGAAGATATTGTTTTCAAATGTTGAGAAAAGCTTCAGTAATCACTGTTATTGTGATCAAACTCAACCCACTCTTTCAAGAGACATAAAATTAGTTTTGGCAATCTACCTCATGGTGTCAAAAAATACCAGCGAAACTTCAATAACAGTTTGTCTTTGACAAACAAATTCACTTGTTATGATGCACAAACAAAAACCATTCAAACAACACATTTTTGACATAGGATTGGATGGAGGTGAAGTGGCACTGTTCAAGAGCTTAATCAATATACTGTATGTGTATTGCTTGAGAGCAGTGCGTGTTTCAGTTAGTACTGCTGTCTCACAGCACCAGAAAGTTCCCAGTTGAAATCCCAGCTGTGGCCTCGCTTTGTGGAGTTCTGTATGCATGGGTTACTCCAGCTTCCTTCCAGTCCAAAAACATGCAAGCTTGGTTAATTGATGACTCTGAATTCTTCCTCTGTGACCTGTGAAGAGCTGACAACAACTCTAGGGAGTACCTTTCAGTAAGGGTAAGCCGAAGCCCTACCCCCAGGACCCTGAATAGGTTTGAAGAGCCTATTAAAATTGATCGACTTAGTCTAGGGAAAACAAGTGACAATAAACCTCAGATTTTTCTATGGCACATCTATATGAGGTGCAGATAAAATCTCACTACGGATTTTTTGAGCTGGTAACCAAATCAAAAAAAGAAGTTCACTGCCTTTCATGGAGCTGGCACATCATTTCTCGTACATTACAAGACACCACAGTGTAGTGTAGCATTATGAAATGATGCTCCTTTCATGTATTTCTGTGATACTGGGCTCGTCGACCTTTTCAGGCATGAAGCCAATAAGAGTCCTTCACCACCACCTGTGCTCTGTCACTGTTGTGACTTATGGATACTTGTATTTAGCCATGCGTGTCCCATGGCCGAATAGGTCTCAGGGGAATGTGATGAGGACAAAAAGAAAAAAAAGATTAACGTCAGAATGAGAGATTTAGAGAAAAAGATGGTTATAAGGCCAGTGACTCTATATACAGTCGAATAAGTGGTTATTGATAATGCATGGCTAGATGGGTGGTTGAGTGGAAAAAAGAAAGGATGAAAAAAGAGAGAATCCGTCAAAAAGAGGATTATCATAAGCTTTGTCTGCTGGGCATGATTGAATTTGGATATATCAGGAAAAAACACACAAGCACGCACATGTGTACAAATACATCATGCAAATCTCTTAGATCATGCTGAAGTACAAGAAGAGTGGCTGATTAAGTTTCAGTGGGGGTTTAGTCAGCATTGCATGTTCAGGAAGCTCACAGTGATTGTAGACAGTGTAATTAGCCCAAGGGTACCGCAGGCATCTGTACACTCTGAGATGTTGTGTAGCATCTTTAAAATATGAACTACATCTTGAATCGAGACTTCACCTTGATTATCTTCATTTGCATTACATCTCAAATAATGTCTGACTTGTGCGATTGTCACCTCAATCAGATGGAAGTGATGCAAAGAAAGTAATGGAAATGTGGTACGAAGCAGCTCATTGTGACCGTAATGATATCTGCTTTCTGGAAAAAGGTGCTCCAAAGTGCATTTAGCAAATTCTGAGAAGTGATTGTTTTCTGTTCCTGCAAAAGAAGGAATCTTTGACTAACAATAATCCAAGATGATTAATCTAATTTAAAAAATGAAAAGCACATCATTAAAACTGTGGTGACTGAATATATGCAGCAAAGATGAAGATACTACAAGAGTTGGAAATTGACTTATTCCACACAGTACACAAATAATTCACTGCGGCGCACATCTTTCATATTGCAAAGCCATTTAACATCATGAATAAACCTACATGTACAGGAAAAGTTGCAGAACTCATGCATATTGCATGCCTAATTGCAAACAAGATGCCTGACGTTTTCCTGTGTGGCTATCTGTGCATGCATTCTTGTAGAAATCTAAAGTACTTTGGTAGTGTATTACAATGTCCATGGGAGCTTTATGCCATCCTTAATGATGAAAGAAGCCACATACAACTGAGGTTTTGCAATGTTAATGAACTAACTACAGCAAATACAGTATCAGTCTTGTCAATCTCGGTTGCAAAATTAATGAGGCCAAAAGCTAGCACAGAGGCCAAACACAAAGTATATGAATCGTAAGGGATTCAACTCCTTTATGGCCTATTTCAAATGCACTCCTGAAAGTGCTATTAAAACAGGGATGTAACAGGAAACATGTGTTAAAAAGGACAAAGAAAGGCATGGTTTAGGGTGACAGCAAAAGAAAGGGATACAGCACAGTGACAAGGATAAAACAGCAAAGACAAAGAGGAAAATTCAGAGGGGGCGGGCGAGGGGCAAAAAGATTAAAATGGTGATGAGAAGAAAAAGGAAGAATGAGGGACAACGATCAAGCAAGGAAGACAACAGACGTGAAGACCGCGGGGGAATCAAAGTGAGAACACTTCTGTGAGAAAGACAGACGCTCGTATGTGTGCTGGAAGAAAAAAAAAGTGGTTTTGTGAAATATTGAGTGCGATAGAAGACTTACAGAAGCAAAATCCCTTCCCCAGAGAGAGAGAGAGGGAGGAGAGGAAAAGAAAAGGGAGGAGAAACAAAGAGGAGGAGGAGAATGGAGCAGTGATTGAAGTTTTGGATAAGAGTCATAAGGCTGGAGACCATTTCAGAGGTCTCTCTTGTGAAGCTTCGTGTAGGACTTTCAGGGCCCGTCTATTTTAAACAATGTGTGGGTATACTGCTAAACACCTTATAGCATTCAATATACCTGTGGAGCATTTCAGAGATGCGTTTATGTGGGAATTTCAACTAGGAAGCCATTTTATATAGGGGAGAAATGAGTCCCAAGTTATCAAATAATAATGAGATTTTGGTGCTGTTAAAGGAAATTGTATTTTCACTGCAAGCCCAGTTCATAAGGGAGTCTAACCTGCACAAATAATCTGCTCAGTGTCCACGGTACAAGTGTCTGAAGTGCCTCAAAGTGCATATTTGTGGAGCTGCTTTATAGATTTGTTTTGCTAAAATCTTTCAGGTAATTCTTTTCTTGAATTGGTTTATTGTAAGTGTTATTGTTGTCATTGTTGTAAGTTGCAGTAGCTGCAGCGGTCTCATATAAAAAAAAAAAAATAGAATAAAAAATTACTTTGGATTCTTTGTGTGACGCTTGTCATTGTTAGTCTGGCCAGGCATCCTGATTCTGTTCCTCTTTCATGGAAAAAAAAAAAAAAAAGAATTAGTCTGGCTCCTCTGGATTCAATCCCTGATTTCCAGGGTGTAGTACCAACTGATGCAGAAGACACGGCCTCTGGACGGGAATACAACCAGGATCACAGAAATAAAGCATGACAGTGACAGTGGACATGGCTGTGAATGGAAAGGGTACGTGACACATTTCACGAGAGTATTCTGCTGAAGTGAAAGGGTTACATCACCGTACCCACAGAGAAAGACAGATGTTTATGTTGTTTGATACAATATGTGTCAGAACTAGATGAACATCACATGGTGAGTTGTAAAATTCACCAAAAATTGTGTTTATATTACGTGACATTCAGCACTTTTGTTTATATATAAAATTCCTGTTTATTATAGACACGCCAAACTCCTCATTACAAAGACATCACGAGTTAGCACTAAATCGTTTTTTAATATCTAATGGTAGCTTTTAGTTGCTGACCTAAGCAGGCAACTGAAGTGCCCAAAGCTCTCCAAATCTACTACAAAAGCAAATGGAAGAGGAGAATGAAACTAAGGTGAAACACTGGTTAAAAAGTCACAGACAATAAAAAACAATCTCGATAAAAAGTCAAGTGGGCTGCTCTTTCATTCCTCCAACCTGCTACTGAAAATTATGTTGCATAATTAAAAAAAAAAAAAAGGAAAGCGTGGTCAAAAATGGTAAAATTACAACTTAATTTAAGGTTTTAAACATGTTACATACTTAAGTTATTCTTAAAATACAAAAAATGTATGCAGCTTTACTGTTACAATGGTACTTTTTAGACATGTGAGCAAATAATTATTTTAGTTATTTTTCTTCTTGTGAGACTGAGGTAGGTAAAAACATGGTTATCCGCTGCAAAATATGGAAGTTAGTGTAAAAATAATATAATACAAAAGGACATTACATGATAATGTTATGAAATGAATGTGCCAACAGAAAAGAGAAAAAGTTGTGCTCTGAGCAAGTAGATGACTAAGAGTGTGTACATGATTTACCTGGGGAAAAGATGGCAGCTGCAGGAAGAACAGCATATTGATGCTCTGGAACAAACTCTAACCTGTAGCAAGTGAAGCCCTGGTAACAATATCCTCTGATGGCTGTGCCCTCCTCCAGTTTAATATACCCTGCCACTCTTCAAATAAGACTCAGGAACTGTTTGAGATAGATGTCAAATAGTTCATTATGTTCACTTGTCCTCCAAACTCCCCTGGTCTCAGTCCAATAAGAATATGTGGATGTGCTGGAGAAGGTGGTCCAATCTACAGCCTCATCATCTCACACTGTTAAGGAATTAAACACCCGGCTGCCTGATAATACACCTCAGAGGTCCTGTGTCCAAGTGCCAGACGGTCAGAGCTTTTTGGCAGCGCAAGGTATACAGTACATACAGTGCAAAAACAGCCCCTCTAGGAATGAGCCTACCGTAATATTCCATAAATCAAGTCTTATTTCAAGCAAAATATCTTTGCCAATGGAGCGGGAAACATTTTTCTTCACTAGAATTCTAAAAACTAGCAAAATTGTCTAAAATAGTCTTCTAATTTCTTTGAAACAAGGATTTATTTTTGCTTGAACTCTGAAAATATGAAATATCCGACAGTATATAATAAATGAGTAATTGTTACTTTGGTAAGTAAAAGTAAAGCTGTATTTCTCAATATGATGGTTACATTGTATAATAAACCCAGAGTGCAATGTGTACCAAGGTGTGGGCGAGTATAGTCTGCTACAGCATGAGCAATCATGAGTTTCCCTCACATCCAAAAACACATTTCTTTGGAAAAATCTTGTAATCTTGTAATGTAATCGCTAATGTGTGCTTTAAAAATGACCCCCGAAGCTCTAGTTCTTGTGGAGGCACAGTGGAGAATGTGCAAAGCCACTCTGCCCTCTTTGAGCGCCCAGAGAGCAAAATTTAGCGAAAACAAAAACAATGTTCCAGGACCAAGCAGTTAGCGCCTTGAAAACTGGGTAATTTGTATACTTATGAATACTTAAGAATGAATACTTAAGCATACGCTTACCTCATTTTTTGGGCCTATTGTTATGTCTAAGATGATAGGTTATTGTAATAATACTGTCAGATAAACTCACTCAAAATTGCCACTTCAACCTTTAACCTATGACCATTGTCAGATCCAAAAGAAAAAATAAATAGAAAAGACGTTCACACCAGTTTCATCTTACTTTCAATCAGTATCAGTTCAGCAATGTTTAGTATGCTGACCTTATCATTTAGTTTAAATTGCTGCTTTGCCTTTGTTGAAGTCATGGAGCGGTTAAGCTTAGTTCTGCTCAATAAACTGCCCAAAAACTGTAGTCCTATGATGCTGATCTTTTGAAACAGGCTGTGGTACGAATACATAATAAGAGGCTGCTGTAATGGAAGACCCTGCGATGCACACCATTCCTTGGTTAATCAAACCACTAAGACAAAAAGAGACATGGTGACCAATGAACTCATGTTAGTTAAACATGTAGTTTATAAAAAGCTATATCTGTTCATTTGCCAAGGCATGTGGCAATCCAGGGGAGCGGCTGAAATGCACGCACACGTATTGTGCTGTAAATAACTTGTGCTGTACTCTCAACTTAGACTTTTCATTACAACAGGCATTCAAAAACAAGAAAAGACATTTATCATAACGTCTGTAACTTCCGTAGTGTTTCCAGCACTCAGCCTTCAGGATTGCTGCTTGCATGTTGCTTTGCATTCAGATTTTCCTTTAAGACACAGACTAACTGCATTTTATGTACAATCAAACCACAAAAGAAAAAAATAACATATCAGTACACACTTGTTTGCACAAAAAACACATGACAAGGCCCTATAAATACAGTGCGGCAGTAATGTTCATCTTGTAAAGTAGGTGGATGAACTGGAACCAGGTCAGAGAAAGGCAGAGCATGCTCCAGCTTCCCTCCTTTTTAGCAGCTTTTCTCACCTCTGTTTTTTTTTTTTTACATTGCTTTTGCTTTTGTAGCTCTTTCGCTGATGAGGCGAACTGGAATGTTTATCTCCTTCAGCCCGACACAACCCTGCCTCCAAACTGACTGTTGTCTCTCTACTCGGTAAAACATCTCTTCAGAGGAAAGAAAAGAGACACTATATTTCCGAGGGTTTGGAATTTTGTCAACGGATTATCCACAGCGCTCAAGGATATATTCAACTACTCAGTCACAGGCACATTCTAATGTTTATTCATACCTGTATCCAGCCGTCTAACGGTTAACTGAAACATGATCTAACAGAAATATGGAGGATGAGCACAATTTCTCCAACACCACATTATTGGGTGATTGTTCATAATTTGCTGGAACATGTCAAAAAAACTGGAAAAAGGCGGAGGTCAATAAGCAGCTTCCCTCTGGTAAATACACACATTCCCTTATTTGGATGACGTATACACATACCAAATCCACTTTTCTTCTTCCTATTCAGGGTCAAGAGGGTCTGATGGAGGTTATCCAGTTTACTTTGGGCAAAAGGTCGGAGTATGCCTTGGAAAATTCACCAGTTCATCACCACAAACAGCCACAAACAACCACACACAGACTGTTACGGCCCATTTAGATTGACCAATTAGACTATTATCGATGTTATTAGACTGTGGGAATAACGTGCACCTGGAGAACCAACATATTTTATTTGGATGCTTTCCCTGTGTCTGATATATATATATATATATATATATATATATATATATATATATATATATATATATATATATATATATATATATATATATATATATATATATATATATATATATATATATATATATACAAAAGCATGAGTTTGAAAAGTGGGGGGGGACATGCCCCCCCTGTTCCCAGTGGAAATTGCGCCCTTGCGCCTCACGGCGTTTTATTTTCACTCGCTTTATTTTTTATTTCTGCAGTTTTCATTATGGACCAATGTGTGTGCTGAAATATGGAAAACACTGGAAACAGCTCCGCTCACTTACTCAGACAAGTGCAAATTGCACTCAGCCGCAAAACTTTATGGGCGTGTTTGCGCCGGCATATCATTAGAGCAAAATCTTTTGTGAATAGGACCTTAAAGCAGGGCAAATTGCGGGCGCAAATGCGGCGCAATTCACAGCGCTATTTGCGGGCGCAAACTATTCTTTGTGGATTTGGCCCTATGTTTTTTAATCGCTTAATCTATTATTTAATCTCTAACTTTACTTTTTCTGTGTTTGTGCTTGAGTTGTTAGCAGCAGAAAACAATGGTCAGTCCCACCTTGAAGTGGACATTGATTGGCTGTAACTGTGTTTGGGCGTGTTTAGCAACGCTGGTAGGCTCCCATTGTAGCTGGACAGGCATGGGGGGGGCGGTGAGTAGCGGATAATGCAGTGATAATGGAAGAGCATGTGAAACATTTCGGTCCAGTGAATGGGGGATTTACATTTCTAAAATGCCCCGACGGCACCATTGATAAAAGTAGAGTGATATGTGTCCTCTGTAGAAAGGACTTTGCTCACCACCGAAGCAGCTGAAGTTTAGCCGCATAAACGCAAAGCACCGGTCGCGAGCGCAGCCACAGCTAATGTTAGCAGCAACGATGTTGCCACAGCAACGCTCTTACCCAAACTAAACTCGAGGAGAGCAGCTCGCACATGAGCACGTCTGCAACAGAGAGGCTGGCGAAAAATGTTGCCAAGTGATGTAAATGGCTATGACTGCATCTGTTCAAGTCTGTTAGAAAAATAAATAAATTACTTTATGAAGCCATGTTTGTTGTTGTCATATATCAATCTTTTGATCTGCCACAATGTAATGTAATGATGACAATGAATTTAAAGGAAAAGGAAAACATTTAAAGGAAAACACTTCATATATATATATATATATATATATATATATATATATATATATATATATATATATATATATATATATATATATATATATATATATATATATATATATATATATATATATATATATAATGTGAGATGTGGTAGACATTGTGATTGGGTTTGATCGGCAAGGCACATTTTATTTCTGCATTAAAAAAACATGGAGAATACGGTCTCTTTCTGGCATTAAATGTATAATGTTTGTGATCAGTTTAATCATGAAGTTCCCATGATGAACTCATGTTTTATGTATGTGTCCCATGCTGCTGCCAGTAGTTCTATTGGTCTTTTCTTAAAATGGGACTTGCAGAGAAGACTCTTTTTCTTTCTTGGTTTATAAAAGTATCTGGTGAGTAAATATGTGAAGGAATGGATGCAGGATTTTAAGATACCAGCATCCTTGAAAATCTGCTCGTCTAGCTGAATGCACTCAAGTAATCAGAGTGGAGCCTTCTTTTAACGTATGACAGGGCATAAGAAAGGCAGAAAGACAGACAGACAGACAGAGACTTAAGGAACTGCACAACAAACTCCCAAACAAACAAAAATAAGGAGCTGCAGCAATGTGGAGACATTAGAGGATGAGAAGAGGGCCTGATTTTTATTCACACAAATCACACAAAAAGAATGCACATCAATAAGGAAATCTGTCTTGGTTTTTAACCAGCTCGGTATTAAACTCATCCATCCTGGGAGAGCAAATAGCACAGGAGGAAGGGGTGAGATGAGCGAGACAGAGAAAATATGCATCTGCAGAGCAGTCATATTTCACCTGTAGCTAGTAAAGATCTTAGATTGCATAATGTAATGAGAGGATAAAGCCTCATTTATGACCAGCTGGGACAATAAATCTGAATCTCTTCTGACCCGATCCTTGCCTTTGCTGGGCAGACTGAGAGAAATTCAGAAATGTCAACATTTAAGAAACTCTCCTTAATTCTGTCTCATCATCCTAAAGCAACATCACAAAAGTAAACACTGTATTCATCTATTGAATACATCCATGAAGCTGTAATGAAGAGAGTGGAGACACTTGACGCTTTGGCACAATTACAACATTTAAATTGTTCTTTATTTCTCCAGTATGTTTAATTGCATATATCTATCTCCCTCTTCACTAAAAAATGTCTGTCATAATTACTTTCAATTAAAAAGTACAGTTCTGCAGCTGCCCTCAGTGTGCTTTGGCAATAACTACTGCAATGGCTGCAATGGCTCCCGGAAGATGAGGGACACTGTTGGCAGCAACATTAGGATCGGCTGGGGAGCCACAGTTGAAGGACAGATGAAGTAGTGGCTTGTTGGATCCATCTTTACAACAGCTTGGAGTGTTATATAAGGAGCAATGTAGCTGGGGCTGGAGGAAGAATACAAAGTGATGAATCCCAATATCAAATATAACAGGCAAGCAATATGCGACAGCTTCTCATGATAGATTTTATACCTCTAATTACTTCCGTGTCCCCATCCTTTCCCTTGTTTTTATTCACGCATCAATAAAAAAGGTTAAACGTGTATTTATTTGTGCCCTTTATTTAATTTTCTGATCTGTGCCCCTGTGCCTAAAGGTTAGCCCAGATTCTAGCCCAGTCTTGACACTTTTCAGCTGAAAAAAGCCACGTTTTCCAGGATTAGCTCCCTTCAGTCTGCAGAGCATGAGGAAAAACCCCAATTAACAGGTGAGTGGACTTGCTTGTAAAACTAGGCCAGGTTGCGTATGTTGATTGTTCTCCGGTGGGCTATCAGGAGGAAGAAAAACTACAGAACTCTACTTTCATTGTCTCCCCATGCTTCAAAAGACCACTGCAGTCATTCGCACAGAATTCAAATGACAGAAACAAATAAAGAGACGTGAATACATGATGAGAAAAAGAGGCACAGGGAAGTACAACGTGGCCTACACGGAAAGGAAAAGATGCCAGCAAGAGGCTAATGGATAAAGCAGTTAGAAAAGTATGAAAGAGGAGGAGAACTGACAGATGAGAACAAAGAGAGAGAAAAACAGTAGGGAGTGGTAATGAAGGCCACTTTAATGAAGCACACTTTCCGTCTCTCATTTCTCAACTTCCTCTCATTTATTTTTTTCTCTCCAACCTCTCACTTTCCCTGGTCTCTCACCTTCACTTTTCTAAAGCCTTGGGGAAAGGACAACTCATTCATAATTAATTGTTTCCCTCCACAGAGATATTTACAGGGGTTTCAATACTGGTTAATTAAGCATACTTCAAGAATAAATGGTTAAGTTCCTCCAAAATCCCAGTATTGGAAGAATCTTTTACTTCTTTTTGCTACAATTTGACTTTTTAAAACTTTATAGAAGTTATATTTCTCCCAGTAAATGTCAGCAAATACTGGCTCTGTTTTATAGATGAGGTCATTTAAGGTGAACGTGTGAAATACCAAAATGAAATTCAGAGTAAATTTAATGTGTTGCAGTCTCCTAGGGTGAAATGAGAAGACTGCAGAATTATTGTGAAACTGTAAAGCCTGCTAAGAGCACAAAACCCAAAAAGGAAAATATCTTTAAAACAGTTATTTCCTGAACTTGGAAAGTCAGCAACATTTTGTGGACTTCCTGACCTTTCCTGTATATTTTCATTCTTTCTTCAAAACAAAAACATTAGCTTGCATGACAATGTAACACAGCTCATTTTCCCTTGCAGTAAATAGTTTTTTATATCCCTCTTAGCTCATATCACTGAGTCTGCAATGGTTTGTAAAGACACGTTTCACTGTGGGCTAATGATCTATGAAGATTTCACGAGTTCAGTTCTCCTTTGCTGTGTTATGATGGCACACATGTCGTTAGAGGATTTATACTCTTACTGTTTCCCTGTTTTGCTCTACTATAACACAGCAAACACATGCAACAAAGGTGTTTGCCTCACATCTGTGTGCATGTGTGTAAATGTGTGTGACAGAGAAACTGTGTTGGTACTTGTGGTCACAAGTGAGCTTCAAATAAACTTGCAGTAACCTCAATACGGTCCATCTCTAACTGGAAATATATTGAAAGTTTCAGTTTGTTGTTTTTTTTGGCATTGTAGGTAAGTGAAGCATATGGATAAACTTCTGTATATAATTTTTTTATATTTTTTAAATTTATTTTGTATTTTTTTGTCCAAAGCTGCTGTGGAAAATTGCACTTTTATTTGGCTGAATTGTTAAAAAATATAAGAAAATAAATAAACAGAAGAGGACATCTACCGGTACAATAAAAGAGTCAGGATCCTGGAGGTGTGAAAAAAAAAGTGAGACAGTGATGAAGACGAGAAACCTGTTTCCACTTCGAGGCTCGGTACGGTCCGATACAGTCCAGTATGGTTCAGAATGGTCCACTCAGTTCAGGTGAGCTTTTCCACTGCATGTTGGTCTGCTATGGCCCATGCGGGTTGTCGACCAAATGCCTAGCGTGACGTCATAGTAGTGCGATGACAACAAAAGCAAAGCGACCACAGAGACACTACCAACAGCAACAATGGAGGTCATCTAGCAGCTCGTTTTTGTCACGCTTGGCTTTTATTACTTCGTATGGACAATCAATGCCACGTTGTTTGGGAGAAGATTGCGGGCGGCAAAGAGTGTTCATGGTTGCTTTTGTCGTGGGTATTGACGTTTTTCTGTCCGCCAATCAACGCATTGTGTCATGTGACGTCAGTAGCTCCGCCCTTAACATACAGTGCCATTTTTCTATGGACCTACAAAAACAGGGGCCCAAAAATGGTACGGTATGGTTCGGTTTAATGGGAACATTTTTGAATGGAAACACACAAAATACTGTAGCGGACCATACCGGACTGTATGGGGGCTAAAGAATACCATGCTATTCAAACTACAGTGTTAAAATAGAAGAGTCTTGTAAAAATAGATAAATAAATAAAATGTTCTATGCCACATTGTCATCATCATCATTTGTGGAAAAAACATGCAGGGAAAGGTTGTTTTTCTTTTCTTCTGGTGTGTTAATAATGAGGCAAATACTTTGTCCACGACATATGGCTATTAATGGAAGATTCTCTTTGATTTAAAGAGCTCTCCTCAGAATGCTTTTACAGCTCACATGATAACAAAACAACTTTCCATTTGGCACTGACCAACTCATAGACAGAACACCCAGGCTTTGAAGCATGAATGAAACGTTTATGTGGGATTACAACTGCAAACAAACAGTTAGTAGTGAAATGCTACAGAATAGTTATGATAATTGAACCTACTTTCTAAAGAACGAGGGGAATGTTTTCAAAAAATGAGACAAATAGAAATCCTGTGATGTACAGTACATTTTAATGTGATCGTAATAGCAAAAGCTTTAACTGTAATGGTAATGTGAAGCTGTTTGAATTAAGAACTGGTTCTTTCATATATCATGACCACAAAGAACAGATATAATAATAATAATAATAATAATAATAATAATAATAATAATAATAATAATAATAATAATAATAATAATAATAATAATAATAATAATAATAATAATAATAATAATAATAATAATAATAATAATAACAAAATCATACATTTCAAAGAAAAAAAGTGCTACAGAAAATAAGACAAAAAAGATATAGGGATTTCAACTGAGAAGGCAGGTCTCAGCTGGAGGATTCATGAAGCAGCTGAGATGGAAGTGTTTGAGTGCAGAATGGCATGGATGAACAAGGAGGGCAGGACACAAGAAACCTCTGGCATCAATCTTAGTTATGGGGAAAAAATAAGAAAGCATAAACATATGCTGTCTGCAGTTTGTCCTGAAGCTGGTTATGTAACCGTAGTAGGCTATGTGTGTGAAAATAAGCAAGGTTTTGATTTACAGTCGTCTCTACTGTCTCAACTGCCTAATAGCTCCTCTGTTCATTAGTTCAGCCTTTTCTTTTGGCTAGAAAAGTTTTAGAAAAGCCACCAACACTAGAGTTCTTGAAAAATCCCCATTCCCTACCACATACAGCAGTGTTCAGAGAACATTACATCACATTACACAAGGCAGTTTGAAAAGCCATGTTGATGGATTGATGCACCCTTTAATCGCTGACAACCATCTGTAACCACTGCTGACTGCTGTGGTGGGAAATATCCATGGCTGTGGATAGTTTGGTGGTGGTCTGCAGCAAGCCTGAAGAACCACAGTAGGAAAAATTAATTTTCATCCGCATCAGAATCAGCGGGTGCTCAGTGCATCCACTGTTATCAGTTATCACGGCACACCAATATATTATAATACGAAACTGATGACATAAGTACACCAGCATCAATACAAACTGGACATTACAATAAATTTCTCTATTGATGAAACAATAAAACAGGAGATTGTCTTTTATCCACGAAGAACAAAAAAACACCAGATGTGATGTGTGAAGTCTCCATTTTTCACATTTCTTTCAATAAACAGTATTTTCACAAGCTTTCACATTTTCTCTTGTGGTCGTACATTTTTCTTTATCTCTCAGCTCACGCTGCAGTGAATCAACAAAAAAAAAAGAAAAATGAAACAAATGAAAAAACAAATAAAAGTATGCAGAATGTTTGACTGCACCAATGTAGCTGAAAGCGTAATCCTTTCCAAGAAAGATCTTCTGCTTTTCTAAAATGAAGGCATTATTAAACCTATTTGTATTGGATTTGTGTTCTAATAATTTTATTCAAAAAGCTGAATCTTCTGATTTGTGTAAATTGACTTGGATTTTCTTCTTTTTCTTTCATGTATATGAAGCCTAAAACAAGCAGTGAATCTTTTTGCCCAGAGATTTTGTTTCAATGTCATGAGCTAATTAATAATTGTTTATCAACTAACAGGAAGGCTGACTTTTAAGAAGAGATGAACAAACTGCAATTTAATTGTCCGATTCCAAGTCCCTTCCTAAAAAATGCAGTCAACTGCAAAACAATCAACCAGTAAGAGATAACAGACATTGCTGACTGTGAGCTATACTTGCTTTATTTTCAGCCTCTTAGCTTTTGTTAGCTTCATGACAGTAAGAAAGTTGAGCAGATTTTTCAGTACTCCATGCTTGTTACTTACCTTCCACCCTAAAATCACATTTCTTAGAGCCACACACTCAGTGGATTAACTGACTGAAAAATAAAACAATATAAAATAAAAGGATGTATTAGGACTGACACATTTTGACAATTATAGATGTATGCTATTTGCAGAAGTAACGCACTATTACTGTAATATACACAATCCCATGATGTCACTTTTAGCATTTTAGAACCACAAACCACAACTTTAAGACGTTGATACCATTCAGTTTTCCTAACTAGATATAAACATCAATCATACCATTTATATTTAAAGAAATTACTTTTTTTTTGCTTTTAAATCTCTCCTTGCATCCTTTCATTAATGCAAACACATGATTTTTTGATACATTCATTGAGTAGATTAGCTTATGTGCCCCTATTACTGAAACACATGTTTGAGAAAAGCTTTTCCATCAGACAAGGTTGACGACTTAATAACTACACAAATCTGGAAAAAAAGGAACCCAAAGGCAATTATTTGTTTAACTAAGTTCGAACCATAAAAATGTAATGATCCAAAACTCATTGACCTTTCTCTTGCTTCCTTAATAAGTCCACTGTGCAGCTGAATTAAAACAATGGAAAACTGAGAACCATGTTAGAAGACTTATAGTCCACCCATCCAGCACTATAAATAAACAGACATGTGAAATAAATAAGATATGTCATGATACCTCAGTTGTAATCGTAAATAGATTTACTGTATGATAAACACGTTTTCATGAGTCAAAATAATCAAACATAATCAAGGGATAAACGGTTCAGTGGAGGGAAAAGCAGAATTAAACTGTTTATGTTTGAACCAGAACATATCTAGTCAACAGTTGCATATTATGTAAGGTACACATGGTCATGCCATATCATAGCTCTTATTTCGCTGTAAGATAATTCACTTTCCATTAGTCTTCCAAAAGCATCCCGCTGGTGATGAGTGCACATCCTAGTTCAGTCAGTGTGCATGTTAGACTTTTAAAAGCCAGTGAGACCGACCGTTCAGTTGTAGGTTGTAACCTGGCCCAACCTCCATTCTCACAAAACATCAGGCTTCTGTCCTATTTGCAGAGCATCGCTGGAATCAGCCTCTGTTTGATTTTGAGCATTGCGTGTTGACTTGTCAGCTATCAGGTTTGTACAGTGACTTTTTGCCATAAGCAGGACAATATTCGATGAAAAGAGCTCAAAATATTGGAAAGTCTTTTATCCTTTAGGCTTTCCACAAACTCTAAATGAGGTCCTGAGAGATACGTTCAAACACAAAATACTGCAGATCTCTTAAAAGATATATAGATACCGGTAGATAGATAGATAGATAGATAGATAGATAGATAGATAGATAGATAGATAGATAGATAGATAGATAGATAGATAGATAGATAGATAGATAGATAGATAGATAGATAGATAGATAGATAGATAGATAGATAGATAGATAGATAGATAGATAGATAGATAGATAGATAGCAGCTGGGAAAGAGGCATCCAGCTGAAAGCTGCATTTTGTGAAATGACAGCTCAGCAAGAAGGTGCAAAGTTTGTGTGTTGCAACGCCTGAAATGACAGATAGAAGGTTCTTCGCACCTCGTTATGTAGACTCAAAAGCAACTAAATGTGCTGGCTAGAGCAGCTGTAATGGGAAATACACTTCAAATCTGCTGAGATGAAAACCACATTCTACCTATTTCCACCTTGTTTGTTTTTTTAGCTGAGCAACCTCTTACACTCTCCCTGGGGTGCATTTGTGTAGTCCCTCCACTGGATTTACGCTGATATTTTTTATTCTCTTCCCTGTCATTTATAGCACTTCAGTGGGGCCAGTAGGGCTGGATTCTGCTTTCATTGCAAAAGTGAAAGATGTACTTTCAATTGTGGGTTTAATAAAAAAATGCTGTATGACTTCTTATATGTTTAATCCATAAATGTATACATTTGATGCCACTTTTCTGCTTATTTTACACTGATGCAGTGTTAGTGTAGCCTGCCAGAACCTGAAACACATCTAAGATCACTTTTATCTGCTATTTCAAATTCTTCTCCAACGTTTACACCAAATCACACTGACCTTATTTCATTTTATTCTTCCAGTGTGCTGACCAAGAGTACAGAAAGTAGCTACTGTGGCTACTGCTCTGGACTTTTAAATGTATCATTAACAAGTCAATGGCTGGCAAAGTTCAAGATGAACACTGTTTCAATCAGGGAGTGAGAGGAGAAGGGAGGGGGTGTGTTAATGCTTTTCTTTGCCCCCTTTTCCTCCAAGAGGTTTATTATAATTATATTGTTAATATCAAATAAAACAAATGCTGGGAAAGTGGATTGCTTTGACAAAAGAAAACCAATTTATAGTTTAAACGCGCGTTTTTAAAGTGAATTGTAAAGGCTGTAAATCGGATTCGGAATATAGGCTATTAAAAAATTAGGCCACTGTTCAAAGTGAATTATATGAAAACAAGCAACAAAAAAGGGAAAATAAAAGAAAGGAATTTAAATTCACCAACTCGGTCACATTTTACATTTAAAAAAAAGTCCGCTTTTAGTTTCCTCGGCCACTGTGCGGTGGCCACTTGAAGATGTTTCACTGCAGCTGTTTTACGCACGCTGAAGGCGCGTCGTCGGAGCGGGGAAACGCGTATTTCATCCCTGGATAGATTACATTTTTACCACCAACATGCACATGGGCACGGGTAAAATTACTTTAGCAACGTTTTAAGTTTCATTCTGTCTTACCTTGAGCTGTCGCGGCTCTGGAGAAGTGCAGGTGCGTGTGTTTGCAGCCCCTTATCCGAAAAAAAACCCCCCAGAAAGCCAGGTGTCTGGTCCTGCTCGGTCCAGGAGAGCCGACAAATGAAAGCACACTGTTCTTTGCTGATGGACCCACTAGCGTCAGAGAGGTGAACCAACCGCAGCTCCAGCTCTGGCACGACTGTCTGTTTCTTCGGCGAAAATTAGTTTGCTTGCTTCAGCCTGCCGCCCTCCCTTCCACTCACTCACTCACTCAAGGATAATTTATGGTTCCGCGTTACACCAACGCAGAGCCTACGACGTACGGTCCGCGTCGCCGCGTAACCTACGCCGTCGATTTAACGCGGAACCATAATTCAGGCGTCACTCATTCACTGTCTCCCACCCATGAGAAATAAATAATCTTTAATCTCTGCCTCTCTCCCTGCTTCTGTCTATCTCGCTCTCTACTTAGCAGATGGGCATCTTTGACTGATGTCAGAGCTTTTTTTGGAGCCTCTTGGATGCTCAAATGTGCGTCCCCTGCCCTGCCTGCCCCATTCTTCCACCCCCACTGCATGCTTTCAGGGTTCAACTAGACTGTCTGGTGTAGAGAGTTTCGGGTCTGTCCGGCTGTGACCAGGGAGCAGGTCGGGATTAACCGTGCAGGATTATACCTCAACGTTCATTTCATCCCACACGCTGGAAGCACACGCGGTGGACAATGACATCAGTCTTTGGCAGACAAACACACAGATTCACGTGGGTAGGAATCAGAGAAGCACATGCAAATATAGAGGAGCAAAACAGAAATTATAGTTAGAGAAGATGAGGGTAAATAAAACTCTTCAGCCACTTTAGAGACTGATCCAGCAATCTGTGCTTTATGCAAAATCAAGCAATGCTGAAAAGGTCAACGGGATGACATCTTTCTTGGGTAAATTAAGAAATGAATGTGCCCGTATGCAGCTTGTGTGTGTGTGTGTGCGCGCGCTGATCAGTGGATGCATACACAAAGCCAAATCTGTGTGTGTGCAAGCATCCTGACAGATGGCTAGTGTAGTGACGCAGGAACTAAATACCAGGTTTCTATGGGTCTGTGAGGTTGAATGCCTGTTTGTGTGCATGTGTGTTGGAGTGGGAGTATGTGTGTTTGTGTCTTTGAGAGAGAGTGTAAGAATTTAGTTTCTTACAGAGGCAAAATACATGCAAAGGGGACAAACATCTAAATACTATATGACCATCAGTTTCATATGAAGGTTGAATCAAAGTCAATAACTGAAGCATAAAGCATAGTGTAGGAGACTTAAAACCAGGTGAGGAAAAGCAAAACTGCTTCCAAGGAGAGATTGTAGAGGACAGTCTCCTAGCACAGGTCAAACACCACAGTGTGACTGAACATCACAACAACACACACCATAGTTATACCACATCAGCATCAGCATCAGGCAAAGATGACAAAACTGACAGAGATGTCAATGTATGGTGTTCAAGCTCTTTTGAAGCGGCGGTTGGCCATGGAAACTTATTGCAGCAGTTGGAAGAAACAATATACTACTACCTTCCTTTGAAATCAGAATTTGTGCTGCACTGCCATCAGCTCTGAATTTGCAGAAACTACTGTTACACCCAACTGTCCAGAGGAGAAATGTACCCATAAAACCATATCTCTGATGGAGAGCTCATCTATGGATGCAACTACAGGAACTGGGGTAAATAAAAATGGCAGCAGGTGCTCTGGACTGATGATTCAGAATTTGAAGTACCATATTTGGCTGAAGCAGAAGGCTTATTTGCTGAAAGGCTGTAGATCTGTCCGGGGATGAATGTCTTGCAGGCACGCGATGCTCGAGGTTCTTTGAAAGGTTGGGGCTGTATTTCTTTAAATGGAACCAGGTATTTGGTCCGAATCTATGGCGTCCTCAATCCTGAGAAACATAGGCAGATGCTTATCTATCATGCAACTGCATCAAGAAGAGATCTGACATGCTTATTCTGCAGCAGGGCTGTGACCCCAAAAGTGCAGTTGTTGTTAGGAACAATGAAAAATAGATGATCTCGACATCATCATGTCTGTCTGTGACCGAGACAGAAAGATTTGAGGCTTTCTAAAGATCTGTAGTTAGTTTTCAAAAGTGTCTGGAACATTGTGACCAAGTTTCTTCATAAATGCTGTGCAAGCACACCTACAAGAACTGATGCTATTTTGAAGGCGAAAGGTTGTCATAGCAAATACTGACTTGATTTATATGTTCTTTTCTTTCCAGAAATATTCAATTTTGTAAAAAGATAAAAAGAAGAATAAAGATTTCTTATTTTACACCATTTCTTTACACCTGCCTAATTCTTTTGCACCATAATGTATATACATTTTTGCTACTTAAGCACACACACATAAACACTTCTGCAGTCTGTAGCATTATAGCTTTGGCTTTTTGTCCAGTCCTTGCAGTCTGTCTCCACGGATATTCACAAGAGACCTTGAAGCTGTGGCAACCTGTATTTGCTGAAATACAGTCATACAAAAGTGTGTGTATGTGTGTGCGTCTGAGTGACAGAAAGAGGTAGCATTAGAACAAATCCATCCATCTCTGGATAGAAAGGTTGTAGAGACAACGGACCATCACTCACATCTTTGCAAACTTTGAATTATGCCAGTGAGCCCATGTTCTAAGTTCTGGGAGCTTATGTTTTGTTAGTATTTTGGCCCAGCTCAGGGTTAGACACTACGCCTTTCTTGTTTCATATTGACTGAGCTAGTCAGTAAGAAAAAAGTCAGCGGACTAAATCGTATCCCTCTCATTTAAAGAGCCTATGGGTGCAAATGATACTGGAAAATCAGCTTATTGCCACATTATTGTAAATAAACTCTTGCTCCCTAAAGACGCTTTAGATTTCTAACTACTGTTATTTTGTCTGGGCCCAGTAAATCCACACAAAGAGCTGACAGATAAAAGAAGTAAACAGATGCAAAAGCACACAGCAGGATCTGTTGTTTGCCTGGAGTAACAGTTGGCATGTTTTGCTAACGAGAGAGAAAACTGGGCTAATATCGACTTTGAAAATCCCTGAAAATGGTCATACTTATGTTTTATGTCTTCCTAGTCATTTTTGGTCCTTATTCTGTTTCATTTTGAAATACTTCTATCTCTTGTTTCAGGTGTCTTAACTTCCCTCTGCCATAATGTGTCTCCACCTGGTGGCATTACCTGCTCTCATGTCTTACACGTCTTGAGCTTCTCCCTGCCTCCTCCTGTATTAAAGCTTCCTTCCCGCTGTTTTTTGGCCTTGGTTTTTATCTTCTCAACACATGCGTTTTGCCAGCACTTTCTCAGATATTTTTGATTCAGCTTGGTCTTTAACATGATTTGTCTTGCTGTTTTTGAATGTTGCCACTGAGAGAAATGACGGTGGTTATTCTCTTCTGCCTTGCTCTGTATTGAACATGGCAGCTCTGTTCAAGTTGTTGGATTTTGAATCCAGCCCGAGTGCTATATCCCACATGGTAGTGGGATATAGCTTTGGTGTTGCTTCTGCAGCCTGCAGTTACCAGACCTACTTTAGTTACCCTTTTTTAAGTTTAAATTGCTAGAAACTAACTACATAGATAGAGAGATCTTGTTAAATGAGGGTTCTCTGAATCTACAATTATGGAAACAGTTCCAACTCTTTCTTCAAGTCATGCTTATGATTAAGGATGGTGTTGTAAACCAGTCTTAACGTGTTTTTATAGTGGGCTATTTCAGAGTTTCTGGAGGGGTAGACCCATCTTGGAGCAGCTGTTTAATTGCTGTGAATATTTAGCTCTTAATGGTGCAGATTGAACCACACAATATTGAACCAGTAATCTTATAACCAAAAAAGTTATATCAGTAAGTTTTTCTACAGAAGAATGACATATCTTTATTTTGTGAATCATTCAATCCACTCATAATTTGTGTTGTTGTTCAAGTATATTTATCATATATACAAAAAGGTTAATCTCATTGGGACATAAAGATTTGTTTTATTAGATAACACAGTATATAAGTAAATATTCTTTTGGTTTGAAATTTGAATAATCAAATATGTGTTTAATTATCAAAATCAAGCTGTCAATGTTTTACCAAGAGAACACCAGTGGAAGAGTAAACAGCTGGCACAGAGGTGTGACATGAGCAATGTGTTTTATTATGATCAACTGTTGTGAGTCACATTTACAGGGGATAGTACTGACCCTCCACAGGTCCATCAAAAGTGAGCAAGAGTCAAAACACACACCCACACAGATCACTAGACAAGGCCAGCTCTGATGAGGAGCTCAACAAATCATGCCGTTAAATCAATGAAACAAACAAAAAAAAAAAAAGCAGCAGTGTTAAAAGTGAGAATGCGTCAGAGCTTTGAGGACTCCCAGAACATGTCCCTCTGTGCCAAATGTGCCATTCGGGGCCGGCAGGCTTCAAGGCCAACAGCCATGTAGAGGGAGAGCTCAGTACTCTGGCTCTCCCTCACTCGCTTTGTCCCTTTCTGTTTCCTAACAGCCCGTACTCTTTCATCTCCAATCCTTTCCCCTCTCTCTCTAACCCTAACTCACAGAATATGTGTGTGTGTGTGTGTGTATTTGAGTTCAGATACCTGTTGTAAACTTCACAGACTTGAAGAGAAGGATTAAAACATTTGATGTGTTTCCGATAATCATCACTCTGATATGCCCACACTTCTCATTGTGTTAACGTATGTGCTCCTCTTTTGATTCTCGTGGCACAAACTTATTTGTGTTAACTTTCTTTGTTTTTGCAATGCTCCTCATGTTGTGTGAACACAAACGAATGATTTGGTGCACAGATTTCTTCATAAGGCCTTAATTTAGAATGAAACCAGCAACAGCCTGCAATCTCTCCTTTCAGATTTGGCATCGAGTAATGTAATTCTGTTGGGGCTGTGATCATTGCACTCCCTAACTACACTGCTGCTGAAACCCATGCGGGTATGCATGCATGTGTGCGCACACACACACACACACAGACACACACAGACACAAACACACAGACACGTAACACACGCACACACACAAAGATGCAGTCATCATGGTTTTTACTGGACTGTCTCCCACTTCCTTCTGTCGGAAGCTTACCCTCCTTTTCTCCCTCTGCCATCCTGCCCACCCTCTATCTTTTCATCCAGCCTGCCTTCTCCTACTTCTTTCTGACCATCATTAGCATCCCTCCTCACTCTTGTTTTGTACTTAATGACTAACACTTCTTCATTCTCTTCTCTTGTTGTTCCTCTTCAGGTTGTCTTTTCTTTTCGTTCTTCTTCTCTATTTGTCCGTGTTTGTCCCATCCCTGTTGAGCTTTAGGCCAGTGTTGGCCAGACAACCTGTAATTACTTCACCTCTCCTCTGATGGCTATGGAGAAGAGAGGAATACCAAGAAAGTTAGAATTATGACACCAACCAGGGCTAAACTGAAACAGCTGATCTGATGCTTAAAAATATTTCTGAGATTAATCAATTCAGGAGTTATCTCTACAGGTATCTGTAGATTCACACATGATCAAGCTTGCAGAACAAAGTTCCACTTTATTCCATCCACTGTTCACAAAGT
Organism: Cololabis saira; assembly: GCF_033807715.1. NCBI lineage: Eukaryota > Metazoa > Chordata > Actinopteri > Beloniformes > Belonidae > Cololabis > Cololabis saira. The sequence continues at coordinate 23,422,604 of NC_084598.1, forward strand.
CTGACATAAAAAAAATCAACATTTCCAGAATGATTTTTCCAGCATGCTTAATGTAACATTCCAGAGCTGGCCTTAATTGCTGCCTCTATATTTGAGTTGAAATGTAGGGCGGGCAATGCCTCCTTGACTTCAGCGCTGAGTTGGGACAAATTTACATAGCTTTAAAAATCAATAGCAACCAAAAATAAATAACTAAATAAATACAAAATCCCCAACACAAACTCTTTTCTGCTTAAATTGTCTTTTTGATCATACCTGGGTCATTCTGCAGTTTTTTAAAATGTATTTACCTCCTAATGGCGGCAGCTTAAATGGCAGAAGAGCTCATTAGTTAAAGGTTGTAAAAGACAGGACAAGGGATTGTTTTAGAAGATTTTCAGCCAGATGGCTCTCAGTGAACAGTGATGTTAATTACCTAAACTTGTGAGGAGGAGAGGGTCTCATTATTGGCCATAGGCCAACTCGCAATCGCTATTCTTATCCTGGGTGATCTATGATATTTTTTTCAGCTGTCTGGTGGGGTCACATCTCACTACGACAGGGGTCACCAATTACGTGAAGGCAAAAAAAAAACCTTTATTCCTTTTCTTCTTCAGCAAACAGGCAGTTTTCCACAGAAATGTCGGTGAGTCATCTTGATCTCATACATACATGGTTTGAATCAGTCTTAATGGAACGCGTCTAGTTAGATTTGGCTGTTTTTTAAGTAAATGGATGTTTGTTTTTACTGACAATTGTACGTATGAGTGAGAAAGCTAAGGACAAAACAACCCACAAATAAAAGTTGCTTTTGGAAAAATTTAATTGAAATATTTAAAAAGATGAATTCATGGTCGTTCAGGATGGAACATTTTTAGAATTTTATCAAATGAAAAAAATAGATTAAAACAACATAAATGCCACTAAGGCATTTATAAGGAAATCTTAACGAATCCTGAGATGGCCAATTGTCCTCACACTCAGAAGAAGGTAGGAAAAGAGTAAAAATAAGGCATCCACTACTGTACATGTTACTGGTAAGCCCTCCCGCTCAACTAGGTTGATTATTTTAAGCACTGTGAGATTGATTTTGAGGCCCTGTGGGGGCCTTTTGGGTCTGCCTGAGTGAAAGCAAAGGTACAAGCACACTATAAAAAGAGGTGGGAAGAGGAGGCATGGAGGAGATGGAGGGAGTGGAGGAGAGAGGACTAGAGGTGGTCTCCAGATTCCAGAGGTTATTAATAAGAGGCTGTCTTCAAGGACATCAGGGATGATTTTGGGTCAAACTATTTTGTCTTTCTCCTGAGGTGTTCCAAAGTCAAAAAAATGTCTCCCTTCCAACTTGAAATATGCTGTCTTTGTTTCAGAGAGCAGAAACATCGGATGACCGAAAACGCTGTTATAGAACAGAAGTTTCTAAGTTACATCAGTAGAGTCACCCTGCATTTCTATATTTGTTGTGCAATTGTGTTATCAAAGATATAAAAAAGATCATCAAAGATATACATGCATGAAAACCAATACAATCAATCAGTACAATCAATACAATCAGATAAAGAGTGGACATTTTTTTTCATAGTTGATGTTGGTACAATGGCTTTCTCTTTGTTGTTGTCTCTCTATGTGAGGGAGACCTTGCCTTGGCCATTTATTGTAGGACAAAAGGAAAAAGGATGTTCACTCCCGCCTACGGAGATGAGTTCAGTGTGTGTTCAGCATGCTCTGCACTTTAATTGCAACTCAGTCTGAATTCCTCCATAAGAAAAGACAATCAGTTCCTTAACTGTGGGTTTAGTATAGTTTTATTTGAATGCCAGCTGGGATCTCCCTCATTTTACACCTGTTTCACTGATTTTTAGCTTTGAGGTGATTACATCCCCTCAGGTTTCAACTTAAAAAACAAATACAAAAAACATTTCTGCTTGTGTTCATGTTATTTCACAGCTACTGCTGCCAGAGGAAGAGTGGTAAATGGCTTACACTTGTATAGTGCTTTTGAGCTGTACTACACCCCCAAAGCACTTCACACTGCAGAAAGTCACCCATTGACGGCGGAGCTGCCATGCAAAGGCGCTGGCCTGACAACGGGGAGCAACTGGGGGTTCAGTGTCTTGCCCAAGGACACTTTGGCGAACACAAGGGGAACTAGGGCTTGAACCACTGACCTTCAGGTTCATGGGCTCTACCAACTGAGCCTCTTACCCTCCCTTGAGACATAAAACCCTATATCCAAAGATGCAATAAATACACCACAGGGATCAGTACTTGGCCCTCTTCTCTTTTCACTGTACAGCATAGGTGAAATCATCAGCTCTCATGGCTTCTCCTTCCACTGCTATGCCGATGAAACCCAGCTTCTCCTTTTTTTCCCACCTGACGACACGGCTGTCTCAATGCAAATATCAGCCTGTCTTCCTGATATCTCTGCATGGATGAAGGACCACCACCTTCAGTTAAACCTGTCCAAAACTGAGCTTATTGTCTGTCCAACCAGTCATTCCTCACCTTCTCAGATAAGCGTGCAGCTGGATTGCACCACATTTGTGCCCACGTCTTCTGCTAGGAATCTTGGTGTCATATTAGACAGGCAGCTGACCTTTAAGGAGCATGTTGCCTCAGTTTCCTGGTCTTGCTGATTTGCTCTTTACAACATCAGGAAAATCAGACCCTACCTGACAGAACACACGGCACAGCTGTTGGTTCAGGCTCTGGTCATGTCACGCATTGACTACTGTAATTCCCTGTTGGTTGGCCTCCCTGCATGCTCAGTTAAACCCCTGCAGATGATCCAGAATGCAGCAGCACGTCTGGTCTTCAACCAGAGAGCTCATGTCACTCCGCTGCTAATCTCCCTGCACTGGCTTCCAGTTGCAACACGCATCAGGTTCAAAGCTCTGTTTCTGGCTCACCAAACAATTACCGATACGGCTCCTGCCTACCATCAGTCCTCATCCAGAGCTTGGCGTGAAATCAATCATCTCCTTCATTGTTCCCCGATGGTGGAATGACCAACCAAACTCTGTCCATTTCTGCATTTAGTTTAACTTCCCTGCTCGTCAGAATGATTTACAAGATTTGTCCAGCTCTTTGCATAACTCAACACTGAGAAAGCTGCATGCTCTTATGCCAAGATGATATTATGATGGTGAATTTTAAGACCTGGTTTTGCTGTATAAAAGGACTGTTATGTCAAGTACAAAGGGAACAAAAAAAATAATCTAGCACTGGCATCACAGTAATCACAGTAGCCTGACCAGCACGTATCCATGCTGTACCCACCCTGCTGTACGTGATTTCTTGCTTGTGTTATTCTCTCTGATGTAAATCGCTTTGAATAAAAGCGTCTGCTAAATTACAGTAGTAGTAGTAGTAGTAGTAGAGAACCAAATATGATGTTTTGCTTGTCTACCATCTAGTGGTGGAACTAAGTAATAGCACGAAGCCAGTTTCATTTTGCGTCTTCTGATAGAATCTACAGTAGGTTTCATCAAATTCGGGGCGATTGCAGCCTTAAAATTTAAAAGGTTTTGTGGACGTGGGCCTTGTGGAAGCTATATCTGACCCCTTTATCCAGCATTAAAAATATTTGTAAAGAATTAATTGCAATGTCTTCCCTAAATCATTTAAAATGTAAATTAAATGTTCTTAGGCAAAATTAAGAATCACGTTTTTTTTTTAAATAACCTTTCAAGGTGCACAGATTTCCCGTTGGTTCTGGTTTCATGATCATTTGAAAGAACAACTAAGTTTCCTAATTAGAAGGAATTGAGGTAAAAAAAATGTATCTGTTTCCCAGCATGCTACAGTTCTTTGGTTTTGCTTTCACCTGAAGACCGTTAAAAAAAATAGAGCCATCTCCAAAGCGTTGTGTTATATCTATGCTTAATTTCGTGTAACAAATATTTACAGAATATTCTTAATTTAGAACTTTGTTTTTCTTTAAACCGTTACAAAACTGCCTGTGTTCATATCAGGGTATATAGTATAGGTGGAATCCACCCTGTTCATCGTGGGCAGAAGCTCATTGTAGAGACCACTTACTGAGTGCACGTCACTCATCCAATCGTCTCGGGGAAGGTCTGAGACAGGAGCCAATAGTTGTCCTCACAGGACATCACCTGACAAGGTGGGCGGGTGAACAGAAATCATTGGTCAGAAAGAGCATCTAATACAGGAGAAACTGGCTACTGGGCAACTCGCAGCCCATCCAGTGGATGTAATGCTCTGCAGACTTGGGATCACTCGCGGCTGGCGCATGAGCTCGATGTGTGAGGTGGAGCACTGCTCCAGAACCCAATTCAGACTACTCTCTGCCCACATTTTGCAAATTTTAAGTTTCTTATTTTTTATTTAGTGATCATTTAAATCCTAAACAAGAATTGAGTCTGTGGAGAAGACTATGCAAATAATTAAAGAAGATGTAATTATTGATTTAATTGATTTAATGCCAGTACGGTAGTCTGTAGCAGCAACAAAGACCTTTAAGAAGCACTGAGAGTTGGTGTCTTACAATGCTGTGATATTTTCTGTATGGAGTAGCTATTCGAAAATTATGTTACTTTATGTAATATACATTCCACCCATCCATCCCTTCCTCCATCCGTCCGTCCATCCATCTATCCATTCATCCATCCATCCATCCATCCCTTCCTCCGTCCGTCCGTCCGTCCATCCGTCTATCCCTTCGTCCATCCATCCGTCCATTAATCCATCCATCCGTCCATCCCTTCGTCCATCCATCCATCCATCCATCCATCCCTTCCTCCGTCCGTCCGTCCGTCCATCCATCCGTCCATCCCTTCGTCCATCCATCCGTCGATTAATCCATCCATCCATCCGTCCATCCCTTCGTCCATCCATCCATCCATCCGTCCATTCATCCGTGGGCCTTGTGGAAGCTATATCTGAACCCTTTATCCAGCATTAACATATTTGTAAAGAATTAATTGCAATCTCTTCCCTAAATCATTTAAAATGTAAATGAAATGTTCTTAGGCAAATTAAGTATCACTGTTGTTTTTTTTAATCACCTTTCAAGGTGCACATATTTCCCGTTGGTTCTGGTTTCATGATCATTTGAAAGAACAACTAAATCTGTTTCCCAGCATGCCACAGGTCTTTGGTTTTGCTTTCACCTGAAGACCGTTAACCAAAAAAAAAAGAGCTCTAAAGCGTTGTGTCATATCTATGCTTAATTTTGTATAACAAATATCTACAGGATATTCTTACAGTTTTTCACAGTTGCTAACGCCCAAAAAGCAAAAATTTGGCACAATTTGCACAACCTTCACTTCATGTACCAATTGCTCGACCCAAGTTGGCACTACTTCACACTCCCTTATCTGCATTAGAGTCTGACTTTCCTTCTTTACACTCTGATGTCAATTACAAATCACCTTGCTGTCAAAACACTACACACAATGTTCAGTCGTTGAACACAGTTCTCAAGTAAAATCTCAAAGCATCAACCTATAACACACAAATATTCAAATCTCTAAACTTTGAGGTCTGTTGGGAAATTTGCAATCAGGACTGCAGTATAAAAGTGCCTTGAGCCTCTGTTTTGTTTGGTGAACAATGGAGAACATTGGAGAGAACCAGAGAAGGAGAGAGGTAAGAGTGAGAGGAGGAGGAAGAGGAGGACGAGGACGAGGAGGGGGTCAAAGGGGAGGAGGAGTAGGAGGTAGAGGAGCAGGAGGGGGACAAAGAGGGAGAAGAGGAGGAGGACAAGGAGAAGGAGCAGGAGGAGAAAGAAAAAGGAGAGTTACCATCTCTAATGAGATACGGGCAACCGTGGTAGACCACGTTCTCAACCATGGTTTGAGCATGAGGGAGGCTGGCCAGAGGGTCCAACCCAACCTCAGCCGCTACACAGTTGCTGCCATCATAAGAACCTTCAGGGTGGAGAACAGGTACCAAATCTATTTGCCTTGTTTACTGTAATACTGTATATCAATAGAATACAGTGTGCTCACAGTATTTGCATTTTGCAGGACTGAAAGAGAACCACACCGTGGAGGAAGAGCACGGGTTTTCACAGAGGAGCAGGAGACGGATGTTGTAAATATTGTTCATGAGAACAATACAATCACGCTCCGGCAACTACAGTCTAGGATCCTGGCGGACCATGGCACTTTCAGGGACATCCACACTGTCAGCCTATCAACATTAGATAGAATCCTCCGCAGGAATCATGTTACGTAGGATGAAGCAGGTCTACTTTTTTTTTGAGGGGGGGTTCACTGTACTGTACTGTTCTGTGTGTGCTAAAATTAAACTTTTTTTGGTTGCATATTTGTGTGCTGTTTTATGTTTGACTATACAAAAGTAGGCCTACAGACATTTTACAAAAGGAGAAAAAGCACATTTTCCAAAGTCATTGTCATTCATATGGTGTGTTCTGTTTCTATAATTGTGTTTTCAGTTTTGCACCTAAGTGTGCTGTAAATGCTTGGTATTGTGCAGACAAATGCTTAGTTGTGTGTACTCAATGAATGGTATGTGTGTGTCATTTGAAAAAATGGCTGTGTGTACCAAATGAAAACACGAGTTCCATTTTGTGAACAGGTAAGAGATTTGATGGCAAAGAGTCATCTTGCAAAGGGAGTGTCAGGTTTAGCATTTTGTGTGTGAGGTTTTCAGATCTGTGTGTTCAGTTTGAAAAAAGCTGTTATTGTTTTGAGAAATGGGTATTAACGATTGTGAAAAACTGTAATTTAGAACTTTGTTTTTCTTTAAACCGTTACAAAACTACCTGTGTTCATATCAGGGTATATAGTATAGGTGGAATCCACCCTGTTCATTGTGGGCAGAAGCTCATTGTAGAGACCACTTACTGAGTGCACGTCACTCATCCAATCGTCTCGGGGAAGGTCTGAGACAGGAGCCAATAGTTGTCCTCACAGGACATCACCTGACAAGGTGAGTGAGTGAACAGAAATCATTGGTCAGAAAGAGCATCTAATACAGGAGAAACTGGCTACTGGGCAACTCGCAGCCCATCCAGTGGATGTAATGCTCTGCAGACTTGGGATCACTCGCGGCTGGCGCATGAGCTCGATGTGTGAGGTGGAGCACTGCTCCAGAACCCAATTCAGACTACTCTCTGCCCACATTTTGCAAATTTTAAGTTTCTTATTTTTTATTTAGTGATCATTTAAATCCTAAATAAGAATTGAGTCTGTGGAGAAGACTATGCAAATAATTAAAGAAGATGTAATTATTGATTTAATTGATTTAATGCCAGTACGGTAGTCTGTAGCAGCAACAAAGACCTTTAAGAAGCACTGAGAGTTGGTGTTTTACAACGCTGTGATATTTTCTGTATGGAGTAGCTATTCGAAAATTCTGTTACTTTATGTAATATACATTCCACCCATCCATCCCTTCCTCCGTCCGTCCGTCCGTCCGTCCATCTATCCATTCATCCATCCACCCATCCATCCCTTCCTCCGTCCGTCCGTCCATCCATCTATCCATTCATCCATCCATCCATCCCTTCCTCCGTCCGTCCGTCCGTCCATCCCTTCGTCCATCCATCCGTCCATTAATCCATCCATCCGTCCATCCCTTCGTCCATCCATCCATCCATCCATCCATCCATCCATCCATCCATCCATCCATCCCTTCCTCCGTCCGTCCGTCCGTCCATCCATCCGTCCATCCCTTCGTCCATCCATCCGTCGATTAATCCATCCATCCATCCGTCCATCCCTTCGTCCATCCATCCATCCATCCATCCATCCATCCATCCATCCGTCCATTCATCCGTGGGCCTTGTGGAAGCTATATCTGAACCCTTTATCCAGCATTAACATATTTGTAAAGAATTAATTGCAATCTCTTCCCTAAATCATTTAAAATGTAAATTAAATGTTCTTAGGCAAATTAAGTATCACTGTTGTTTTTTTTTAATCACCTTTCAAGGTGCACATATTTCCCGTTGGTTCTGGTTTCATGATCATTTGAAAGAACAACTAAATCTGTTTCCCAGCATGCCACAGGTCTTTGGTTTTGCTTTCACCTGAAGACCGTTAACCAAAAAAAAAAGAGCTCTAAAGCGTTGTGTCATATCTATGCTTAATTTTGTGTAACAAATATCTACAGGATATTCTTAATTTAGAACTTTGTTTTTCTTTAAACCGTTACAAAACTACCTGTGTTCATATCAGGGTATATAGTATAGGTGGAATCCACCCTGTTCATTGTGGGCAGAAGCTCATTGTAGAGACCACTTACTGAGTGCACATCACTCATCCAATCGTCTCGGGGAAGGTCTGAGACAGGAGCCAATAGTTGTCCTCACAGGACATCACCTGACAAGGTGAGTGAGTGAACAGAAATCATTGGTCAGAAAGAGCATCTAATACAGGAGAAACTGGCTACTGGGCAACTCACAGCCCATCCAGTGGATGTAATGCTCTGCAGACTTGGGATCACTCGCGGCTGGCGCATGAGCTCGATGTGTGAGGTGGAGCACTGCTCCAGAACCCAATTCAGACTACTCTCTGCCCACATTTTGCAAATTTTAAGTTTCTTATTTTTTATTTAGTGATCATTTAAATCCTAAATAAGAATTGAGTCTGTGGAGAAGACTATGCAAATAATTAAAGAAGATGTAATTATTGATTTAATTGATTTAATGCCAGTACGGTAGTCTGTAGCAGCAACAAAGACCTTTAAGAAGCACTGAGAGTTGGTGTTTTACAACGCTGTGATATTTTCTGTATGGAGTAGCTATTCGAAAATTCTGTTACTTTATGTAATATACATTCCACCCATCCATCCCTTCCTCCGTCCGTCCGTCCGTCCGTCCATCTATCCATTCATCCATCCACCCATCCATCCCTTCCTCCGTCCGTCCGTCCATCCATCTATCCATTCATCCATCCATCCATCCCTTCCTCCGTCCGTCCGTCCGTCCATCCCTTCGTCCATCCATCCGTCCATTAATCCATCCATCCGTCCATCCCTTCGTCCATCCATCCATCCATCCATCCATCCATCCATCCATCCCTTCCTCCGTCCGTCCGTCCGTCCATCCATCCGTCCATCCCTTCGTCCATCCATCCGTCGATTAATCCATCCATCCATCCGTCCATCCCTTCGTCCATCCATCCATCCATCCATCCATCCATCCATCCATCCATCCATCCATCCATCCGTCCATTCATCCGTGGGCCTTGTGGAAGCTATATCTGAACCCTTTATCCAGCATTAACATATTTGTAAAGAATTAATTGCAATCTCTTCCCTAAATCATTTAAAATGTAAATTAAATGTTCTTAGGCAAATTAAGTATCACTGTTGTTTTTTTTAATCACCTTTCAAGGTGCACATATTTCCCGTTGGTTCTGGTTTCATGATCATTTGAAAGAACAACTAAATCTGTTTCCCAGCATGCCACAGGTCTTTGGTTTTGCTTTCACCTGAAGACCGTTAACAAAAAAAAATAGAGCTCTAAAGTGTTGTGTTATATCTAAGCTTAATTTTGTGTAACAAATATCTACAGGATATTCTTAATTTAGAACTTTGTTTTTCTTTAAACCGTTACAAAACTACCTGTGTTCATATCAGGGTATATAGTATAGGTGGAATCCACCCTGTTCATTGTGGGCAGAAGCTCATTGTAGAGACCACTTACTGAGTGCACGTCACTCATCCAATCGTCTCGGGGAAGGTCTGAGACAGGAGCCAATAGTTGTCCTCACAGGACATCACCTGACAAGGTGGGCAAGTGAACAGAAATCATTGGTCAGAAAGAGCATCTAACACAGGAGAAACTGGCTACTGGGCAACTCGCAGCCCATCCAGTGGATGTAATGCTCTGCAGACTTGGGATCACTCGCGGCTGGCGCATGAGCTCGATGTGTGAGGTGGAGCACTGCTCCAGAACCCAATTCAGACTACTCTCTGCCCACATTTTGCAAATTTTAAGTTTCTTATTTTTTATTTAGTGATCATTTAAATCCTAAATAAGAATTGAGTCTGTGGAGAAGACTATGCAAATAATTAAAGAAGATGTAATTATTGATTTAATTGATTTAATGCCAGTACGGTAGTCTGTAGCAGCAACAAAGACCTTTAAGAAGCACTGAGAGTTGGTGTTTTACAACGCTGTGATATTTTCTGTATGGAGTAGCTATTCGAAAATTCTGTTACTTTATGTAATATACATTCCACCCATCCATCCCTTCCTCCATCCGTCCGTCCATCCATCTATCCATTCATCCATCCATCCATCCATCCCTTCCTCCGTCCGTCCGTCCGTCCATCCCTTCGTCCATCCATCCGTCCATTAATCCATCCATCCGTCCATCCCTTCGTCCATCCATCCATCCATCCATCCATCCATCCCTTCCTCCGTCCGTCCGTCCGTCCATCCATCCGTCCATCCCTTCGTCCATCCATCCGTCGATTAATCCATCCATCCATCCGTCCATCCCTTCGTCCATCCATCCATCCATCCGTCCATTCATCCGTGGGCCTTGTGGAAGCTATATCTGAACCCTTTATCCAGCATTAACATATTTGTAAAGAATTAATTGCAATCTCTTCCCTAAATTATTTAAAATGTAAATTAAATGTTCTTAGGCAAATTAAGTATCACTGTTGTTTTTTTTAATCACCTTTCAAGGTGCACATATTTCCCGTTGGTTCTGGTTTCATGATCATTTGAAAGAACAACTAAATCTGTTTCCCAGCATGCCACAGGTCTTTGGTTTTGCTTTCACCTGAAGACCGTTAAAAAAAATAGAGCCATCTCCAAAGCGTTGTGTTATATCTATGCTTAATTTCGTGTAACAAATATTTACAGAATATTCTTAATTTAGAACTTTGTTTTTCTTTAAACCGTTACAAAACTACCTGTGTTCATATCAGGGTATATAGTATAGGTGGAATCCACCCTGTTCATCGTGGGCAGAAGCTCATTGTAGAGACCACTTACTGAGTGCACGTCACTCATCCAATCGTCTCGGGGAAGGTCTGAGACAGGAGCCAATAGTTGTCCTCACAGGACATCACCTGACAAGGTGGGCGAGTGAACAGAAATCATTGGTCAGAAAGAGCATCTAATACAGGAGAAACTGGCTACTGGGCAACTCGCAGCCCATCCAGTGGATGTAATGCTCTGCAGACTTGGGATCACTCGCGGCTGGCGCATGAGCTCGATGTGTGAGGTGGAGCACTGCTCCAGAACCCAATTCAGACTACTCTCTGCCCACATTTTGCAAATTTTAAGTTTCTTATTTTTTATTTAGTGATCATTTAAATCCTAAATAAGAATTGAGTCTGTGGAGAAGACTATGCAAATAATTAAAGAAGATGTAATTATTGATTTAATTGATTTAATGCCAGTACGGTAGTCTGTAGCAGCAACAAAGACCTTTAAGAAGCACTGAGAGTTGGTGTTTTACAATGCTGTGATATTTTCTGTATGGAGTAGCTATTCGAAAATTCTGTTACTTTATGTAATATACATTCCACCCATCCATCCCTTCCTCCATCCGTCCGTCCATCCATCTATCCATTCATCCATCCATCCATCCATCCCTTCCTCCGTCCGTCCGTCCGTCCATCCCTTCGTCCATCCATCCGTCCATTAATCCATCCATCCGTCCATCCCTTCGTCCATCCATCCATCCATCCATCCATCCATCCCTTCCTCCGTCCGTCCGTCCGTCCATCCATCCGTCCATCCCTTCGTCCATCCATCCGTCGATTAATCCATCCATCCATCCGTCCATCCCTTCGTCCATCCATCCATCCATCCGTCCATTCATCCGTGGGCCTTGTGGAAGCTATATCTGAACCCTTTATCCAGCATTAACATATTTGTAAAGAATTAATTGCAATCTCTTCCCTAAATCATTTAAAATGTAAATTAAATGTTCTTAGGCAAATTAAGTATCACTGTTGTTTTTTTTTAATCACCTTTCAAGGTGCACATATTTCCCGTTGGTTCTGGTTTCATGATCATTTGAAAGAACAACTAAATCTGTTTCCCAGCATGCCACAGGTCTTTGGTTTTGCTTTCACCTGAAGACCGTTAACCAAAAAAAAAAGAGCTCTAAAGCGTTGTGTCATATCTATGCTTAATTTTGTGTAACAAATATCTACAGGATATTCTTAATTTAGAACTTTGTTTTTCTTTAAACCGTTACAAAACTACCTGTGTTCATATCAGGGTATATAGTATAGGTGGAATCCACCCTGTTCATTGTGGGCAGAAGCTCATTGTAGAGACCACTTACTGAGTGCACGTCACTCATCCAATCGTCTCGGGGAAGGTCTGAGACAGGAGCCAATAGTTGTCCTCACAGGACATCACCTGACAAGGTGAGTGAGTGAACAGAAATCATTGGTCAGAAAGAGCATCTAATACAGGAGAAACTGGCTACTGGGCAACTCACAGCCCATCCAGTGGATGTAATGCTCTGCAGACTTGGGATCACTCGCGGCTGGCGCATGAGCTCGATGTGTGAGGTGGAGCACTGCTCCAGAACCCAATTCAGACTACTCTCTGCCCACATTTTGCAAATTTTAAGTTTCTTATTTTTTATTTAGTGATCATTTAAATCCTAAATAAGAATTGAGTCTGTGGGACTTCCGGTGTAGCGACTAATGGACTAGGACGTGTTTTTTTGAGCTCCTGCAACAACCTTTAAAAATATCTATTTTTGGTACAGCTTTTTCATCTTCCTTCGGTTTATTTTTCCCGTCCTTCATTATTCTACTTTGGCCCCGTATTTTTGCCGACCAAAATGCCTCCAAAACTCAAACCATCCGCACCACCGCCGCGGCCCTCTCCGCACGCAGCATCCCCGCCTCGTGGTGACCCCCCGTCCAGCCTGGCCGAGGCCGCCGGGGCCGCTCCTTCACACGACTTTAAGGCCGAGCTGCTCGCATCACTCCGCGTTGAGATGGCGGCTGTTTTTAAAGCGGAGCTTCAGGCTGCTTTAAATGAAAACCTGGCGAGCATCAAGACTGAGCTGCAAGCGGTGAAGTCGGAATTATCAAAAAGCATTACAAACATCCAGTCTGATGTGCGCGCTCTGAAGAACACCGTGGTTGAAATGGAAACATCTCTTTCATCCTGCACCGATGACATCACAACCTTACAGGCTAAAGTGGAGCATCTGTCAGCTGAACTGATGAGGCTGGATGGTAAATGCGAGGATCTGGAGGCGAGATCCCGGCGCAATAACATACGGATCGTGGGAATTCCTGAAGATTTTTCCACCTCTTCTGCTGTTACGGATATTCCCTCTCTGCTCAAGGAGGCTTTCAGCCTGGAGAAGGAGCCTCTCCTGGACCGGGCGCACCGCACCCTCCAGCCGAAGCCGAAGCCCGGAGAGCGCCCTCGTCCCATCATCGCCCGTCTGCACTATCATACAGACTGTGTGGATATATTGCGCCGAGCCAGGGCTCAGCAACGGATTACGTGTGGAGAGTTGACTTTTTCTGTCTTTCCCGACCACACCCAGAAGACGGCCCGTGCCCGAGCCGCCTTTAATGACGTCCGCCGCCGGCTCCGCGAGATCCCGGGGATCCGCTACGGTCTGCTGTACCCCGCCCGCCTCCGCATCACTCACAACGGCGCAGAAAGGGAGTTCAGGTCGGCAGAGGAGGCCAGCGCTTTCATCACGTCGCTCAAAGTCTAGTTGAACTTTTTTCAGTTCATCAGTGTCGGTTTTTTTTTTTTTTTTTTTTTTTTTTTTTCTCTCTCCCATATATACACGGTATGTGGTTTTCTGTTTAACTTGGTCGTGATTGGTTGTACCTCTTTGTTAATGTTGCTGGGCTTGCAGGAGCTCAACACGAAGCTTGTTAGTTATTATCTTGTTAGTTATGCTTAAAGCCGTAAGTGTTCTTTTCAGGGATCTGACTCCTTCTGGAGTTTGCACTGGGTTCTCCATCGTTTGGGGATGGGGTCGTTGTAAGTGCAATTGGGGGGTGGGGGGTTCAGTAGGTTAAGTTTGTTGTTGTTTTCAATTTTCCCCCTTTTTTTATTTATTTATTTTTTTTATTTTTATTTTTATTTTTTCTCCCCTTTTTTTTTTTTTTTTTTTCTTCTTCTTCTTTCCTCTTTCTTTCTTTCTCTTTCTTTCTTTCTTTCCTCCCTCCATCCCTTTCTTTCCTTTCCTTCCTTGGGGATCCGCATTCGGTACATCTCTATCTTTAGGAATTTAACATATGGCCACTAATACTGGTACTTCTGTGAGGTTGTTGAGCTGGAATATTAAAGGCATGGGGAGTCCAATTAAGAGATCGAGAATATTTGCTCACCTGAGACGTCTTAAAGCTGACTTAGTGTTCCTTCAGGAAACCCACATGCGCACCAAAGACCAGGTCAGACTTAAATGTCCCTGGGTTTCTGAGGTGTTTCACTCTGATTTCAACTCTAAGGCCAGGGGGGTTGCTATATTAATTGGTAAGTCAATGCAGTTTTCAGCATCTAAGGTGATTTCAGACAAAAACGGCAGATACTTAATTGTGGCGGGTACGCTATTTCATATTTCCATATTATTAGTTAATATATATGCCCCCAATTTTGACAACCCACACTTTATGAACAAGCTTTTTGAATGTCTCCCCTCATTGAACGACAGTCTTCTTATAATTGGCGGGGATATGAACTGCGTAATTGACCCCAAACTAGACCGCTCCAGCCCACGAAATCTGACTCCTTCTTCAATGTCGAGGTCTCTTTCAGATTTTGTGTCCAAGAACGGTTGCACCGATCCTTGGAGATTTTATAACCCTTGTACCAAAAAATATTCCTTCTTTTCTCAGATGCATCAATCTTTCTCTCGGATTGATTATTATTTTATTGATGCTAAACTAATTCCCAAAGTACTGTCTGTTGATTATCATCCTATTGTGATCTCCGACCACGCTCCTCTTTCTTTGGATATTCAGTTCTCTTCACAGCCACGCTACTCAACATCTTGGAGGTTCAATACATTACTTCTCTCAGATGATAAGTTCACCAATTTTATTACAACTAAAATTGATGATTACATCTCTATAAATCAAAATGATATGGAACCAATTTCATCTTCACTGCTGTGGGAATCATTAAAAGCATATTTGCGGGGACAAATTATCTCCTTCTCTGCTCACTTGAATAAGTCCCGGAAAGCCAAATTACAAGAACTCTCTATTAAGATCACAAAATTGGACCAACAACTTGCTACTTGCCCCTCTCCCAGTTTTCTTAAGCAACGTGTCGATTTACAGACTGAATTTGATCTCTTTACCACTAATGACGCAGAGCGACTTCTCTTACGATCACGCTCCGTATATTATGAACATGGAGACAAGGCAAGTCGGCTCATGGCTCATCAGTTACGTCGCCAGGCAGCCTCACGTATGATCCTTCAGATAAAAGATTCATCAGGCTCATTGCATCAGGATCCCACCGCCATTAATTCTGTCTTTCACTCATTTTATTCCTCTTTATATACGTCTGAATCTCCATCTGGCTCCACTGAATTGAATTCATTCTTAGATAGCCTCAACTTTCCTGTTATAGGCTCCGATGCTGCTAAAAATCTTGACTCGCCATTAACGGTAGAAGAAATTAATCTCGCTGTGAGAAGTATGCAAAATAACAAAGCTCCTGGCCCTGATGGATTTCCAGTGGAATTTTTTAAGAAATTTCAGGATAAATTGTCCCCTTTATTGGATGCTGTTTATAAGGAATCACTGGAACATGGCACTCTCCCTCCCACTTTAAGGCAAGCCTCCATAAGTCTCCTCTTAAAAAAAGATAAGGATCCAACTCTCTGCGGCTCATACAGACCTCTTTCGTTAATAAATGTAGATGCTAAGATCCTTGCTAAAGCCTTGGCTTATCGCTTGGAGAACATTGTGCCAACTATTGTCTCAAATGAACAGACAGGATTTGTTAAGGGGCGACAGTTATTCTTTAATGTGCGGACACTTTTAAATATTATTCACTCTAAAACTGTCACCACAACACCTGAAGTCGTAATCTCGGTCGATGCTGAAAAGGCATTTGATAGGATTGAATGGGACTATTTATTTACTGTACTGAAGAAGTTTGGGCTGGGGAATGGGTTCATTTCTTTGATTCGTCTCCTTTACACGTCTCCACAAGCAAGCGTTTCCACTAATGGCATTCAGTCCAATTTTTTTACTCTAGCCCGTGGCACCAGACAGGGGTGTCCCCTCTCTCCCCTATTATTCGCACTAGCTATAGAGCCCCTGTCAATCTTTCTGAGGTCCTCCCCCACTTTTACTGGGATCTCCCGATTGGGAACAGAATATAAGCTGTCACTTTACGCTGATGACTTACTGTTATATGTCTCGGATCCTGTCCTCTCCATTCCTTCAATTTTATCTGCTTTCCAGAGATTCGGGTCTTTCTCAGGCTATAAAGTGAACGTATCTAAAAGTGAATGCTATCCCATTAATGACTCAGCAACACAGCTCGTACAGTCAGATATCCCTTTTAAGATTAGTCCTTCCGGCTTTAGGTATCTTGGGATCAACGTAACCAGAACGTTAAGCTCTCTTTTTTCTGCTAATCTCTCACCTTTAATGTCTACAATTAAATCTGACCTCCATAGATGGAAAAGCTTACCTCTTTCATTAATTGGAAGAATTAAAGCAGTTAAAATGAATATTTTGCCCAAATTTCTATTTCTGTTCCATTGTCTTCCACTTTTCTTACCAAAACACTTTTTTAAAATAATTGATCAAACTATTTCTGACTTCTTATGGTGTGGGAAGGCTCCTAGAATCCGCAAATCCACACTTCAGAGATGTAAATTCAATGGCGGACTGGCACTTCCCAATTTCCAACTGTATTATTGGGCAGCACATATTCAAAAAATTTCATTTTGGTTCAAATCGGTGAATATGCCATGGTGTAAATTGGAGGCACAGTCATGCATTTCATCCTCTTTACCTGCTCTACTTACCTCATCTATTCCATCCAACCTCTCTGTCTTTACAAATAATCAAGTGGTTCACTCCACACTTAAAATTTGGTATCAATTTAGGAAACACTTCAAATTTAAGTCAGCATCTACTTTAGCTCCATTACTGAACAATCATTTATTTCGACCTCCGCTTACAGATTCAACCTTTCTCATATGGCATAATAAGGGCCTGAAAAGTTTTGGAGATCTTTACAAGGATGGTATCTTTCGCAGCTTTGCAGATCTCTCAGGTGAATTTAATCTCCCGCCTTCTCATCTCTTTCGATACTTTCAGATTAGACACTGCGCTAAAGCTTTGTTTCCAGTTTTTCCATCCTCTCCGCCGACTCTACAGTGGGAGGTGCTTTTAAGCCATGATCCACTTCAAAAATCACTGATCTCTAAGGTTTACGATGACCTTCTGTCTTTCGATCTCTCTCCAGTTATTAAAGTTAGGGCTGTCTGGGAAGATGAACTGGATCTAAATTTGGAGGATGACTGGTGGGACGCTGCTCTTAAAAAAATTTACACAAGTTCATCCTGCGCTCGTCTTACACTTATACAGTTTAAAGTACTGTTTAGAGTCCACTTTTCTAAAGCTCGACTCTCACAGATCTATCCCAGTGTCACTGACGAATGCGACAAATGTCATGCCTCGTCCTGCAATTTAACCCATATGTTTTACTCTTGCCCACTACTTTCTCGCTTTTGGTCGAATTATTTTGACACCATGTCAAAAATACTCTCGGTGAATATAAAAGTCTCCCCCCATGTTGCCATATTCGGGCTCCCAGAGGACCATGGCCGGTTTACTTCAAACCAAATAGACATTTTGGCTTTTACTTCCTTACTGGCAAGACGCCACCTTCTTCTCCACTGGAAGTCGACTAAGGCTCCTTCTAGTACCCAGTGGCTCAACGACACCATGTTTTTTCTGAAGCTGGAAAAGATTAAATATTCACTGAAGGGTAGTTGCAACAAATTTTATAATAAGTGGCTTCCCTTTCTTACATTCTTCCACTCTCTCCAGTCCCTGCCTCCTGATTGACGGATCCCCCCCCTCCCTCTCTTCTCTCATTCCTCTCTTTCTTCCTCCTTTTTATTTATCTTTTTATTTACTTTTCTTTTGTTTTTGGGTTGTTTTTTTTTCCCCCTTTTTACTCATCTTTTTTTTTAATTCATACTGTTTAGCTTAAATACTTAAATATTACTTATATATAAGAATATAATAATTTTTGTGTATTTGTCATTGTTTTGTGTGGATTTTTTGTTCTGTTCTTAATCCCCCCCCCCAAAAAAAAGGAGGTAGACTGTATATCTTTTTTTTGTTTATTCCTGTTCAACTGTGCCTTACCCCCTAATAAAAATATCAAAACAAAAGAATTGAGTCTGTGGAGAAGACTATGCAAATAATTAAAGAAGATGTAATTATTGATTTAATTGATTTAATGCCAGTACGGTAGTCTGTAGCAGCAACAAAGACCTTTAAGAAGCACTGAGAGTTGGTGTTTTACAATGCTGTGATATTTTCTGTATGGAGTAGCTATTCGAAAATTCTGTTACTTTATGTAATATACATTCCACCCATCCATCCCTTCCTCCGTCCGTCCGTCCGTCCATCCATCTATCCATTCATCCATCCATCCATCCATCCCTTCCTCCGTCCGTCCGTCCGTCCGTCCGTCCATCCCTTCGTCCATCCATCCGTCCATCCATCTGTCCATTAATCCATCCATCCGTCCATCCCTTCGTCCATCCATCCATCCATCCATCCCTTCCTCCGTCCGTCCGTCCATCCATCCGTCCATCCCATCGTCCATCCATCCGTCCATTAATCCATCCATCCATCCGTCCATCCCTTCGTCCATCCATCCATCCATCCATCCATTCATCCGTGGGCCTTGTGGAAGCTATATCTGAACCCTTTATCCAGCATTAACATATTTGTAAAGAATTAATTGCAATCTCTTCCCTAAATCATTTAAAATGTAAATTAAATGTTCTTAGGCAAATTAAGTATCACTGTTGTTTTTTTTAATCACCTTTCAAGGTGCACATATTTCCCGTTGGTTCTGGCTTCATGATCATTTGAAAGAACAACTAAATCTGTTTCCCAGCATGCCACAGGTCTTTGGTTTTGCTTTCACCTGAAGACCGTTAACAAAAAAAAATAGAGCTCTAAAGCGTTGTGTTATATCTAAGCTTAATTTTGTGTAACAAATATCTACAGGATATTCTTAATTTAGAACTTTGTTTTTCTTTAAACCGTTACAAAACTACCTGTGTTCATATCAGGGTATATAGTATAGGTGGAATCCACCCTTTTCATTGTGGGCAGAAGCTCATTGTAGAGACCACTTACTGAGTGCACATCACTCATCCAATCGTCTCGGGGAAGGTCTGAGACAGGAGCCAATAGTTGTCCTCACAGGACATCACCTGACAAGGTGAGTGAGTGAACAGAAATCATTGGTCAGAAAGAGCATCTAACACAGGAGAAACTGGCTACTGGGCAACTCACAGCCCATCCAGTGTATGTAATGCTCTGCAGACTTGGGATCACTCGCGGCTGGCACATGAGCTCAATGTGTGAGGTGGAGCACTGCTCCAGAACCCAATTCAGACTACTCTCTGCCCACATTTTGCAAATTTTAAGTTTCTTATATTTTATTTAGTGATCATTTAAATCCTAAATAAGAATTGAGTCTGTGGAGAAGACTATGCAAATAATTAAAGAAGATGTAATTATTGATTTAATTGATTTAATGCCAGTACGGTAGTCTGTAGCAGCAACAAAGACCTTTAAGAAGCACTGAGAGTTGGTGTTTTACAACGCTGTGATATTTTCTGTATGGAGTAGCTATTCGAAAATTCTGTTACTTTATGTAATATACCAATAAGAGACTGAAAAATTGGATGCGGACTACTAAATATACGATCGTTAAGCTCCAAGTCTCTGTTAGTAAACGATATAATTACAGAGAGCAGGAGTGATATTTTCTGTTTAACAGAAACATGGCTAAAGGAGGAAGAGTATGTTAGTTTGAATGAATCGACTCCGCCCGGCTACATTAATCATCATACTCCTAGAAGCACGGGCCGAAGCGGAGGAGTCGCAGCAATTTATAACTCCAGTCTCCAAACAAAAACTCAACCAATTATAATACATTTGAAAGACTCACGCTTAGTCTGAAATTCCCGAGCTGGAAATCAGAGAAGTCAGTTTTGTTAGTGGTAGTGTACCGGCCCCTTGCTGGTGTTTATGTAGAGTTTCTGTCTGAATTTTCAGATTTCCTATCTCAATTATTGATCATTACAGATAAATTCATCATAGTGGGTGACTTTAATATTCATATGGATGTTGAAAGCGATAATCTTAAATTAGCTTTCAATTCTCTTCTAGAATCAATGGGTATCTCACAAAAAATGGACAAACTGACACACTGTTTTAATCATACCCTGGATCTCGTTCTCACCTACGGTGTTGAAACTGATTATCTGTTGGTGTCACCTGTAAACTCCCTTTTATCCGACCATTATTTAATAACGTTTGAATTTAATATTGTCGATGTTGAAGTGCAAAATAGGAGGTATTATTTTAAAAGATGTTTGTCTGATGAATCTATTGCTAAATTTAGGGAGGCCATTGTTCATCTTACGACAGTGGAAAATAGTGAAGTAGTCAAAGCCAGTGACCTGGGTTCTACCTCTGCAGATGTTGATTTCTTTGCTAGTAACACTACTGATTTGTTGCATTCAGCTTTAGAGAGTTTCTAACCACAGGAGCTTAACTCCCTGGTATAATTCAGATATCCGCATGTTGAAACAAAAGGTGCTTAAAATGGAAAGGAAGTGGTACTCTTGTAAGTCTGTAGACTCCTATCGTGAATAGAAAGATATTCTAATAGGTATATAAAAAAGCCATTCGCAAAGCCAGAACAGCTTATTATTCAATGTTGATAGAGGATAACAAAAGTAACCCACGTTTTCTGTTCAGCACTGTAGCCAGGCTGACAAAGAGTCACAACTCTGTTGATCCGTGCATTCCTGCAGCTCTAAGTAGTGAAGACTTTATGAGCTTCTTTAACAGTAAAATCATGAGAATTAGAGAAGATATCAACCAGCCGGTTGTGGGCGTTTCTTCAGGTTTAGCGACTTCCCTAGGCTCTGACTTGACTTTAGACTGTTTCGATCCTGTAGTAGACCTCCCTGAGCTGACCTCATTCGTCAATAGAGCTAAGTCAACCACATGTATGTTAGACCCCATCCCGACTCGACTATTCAAAAATGTTTTTTCTCTTATTGGTGCGACAATACTGGACCAAATCAACCTATCCCTGCCAGTGGCATGGGGGTGTTTGGGGAGGGGGGGCTGCTCATCAAGGTGTCCCTGGTCCGGAGGCTGCTGGCCCCCCACAGGCCGGTCCGAGCAGACCTGGAGTGCCTGTTCCCCTGCGAGCTGGTGGCGGGGGCCAACGGCCGGGTCTGGGTCCGGGCCGGGACCCCCCAGCAGACCCTGGTCATGGCCCAGCTGCTGCAGAGCTGCCACACCATGACGGGGGCCAGCGCCAGGAGCTGTTCCAGAGGGTGGGGGGGGGCCCTGTAGGCCCCCGGGGCCACGGATATGGTGGTCCTGGATGGTGTTTCCATGGCGACAGACTGGTTTTACAGTTTAAATGTGCTGATGATTTAAATAAAAGTAGTTTGGTTTACATAAAAAAAAAGATTTCAGTTTTTTGTGCTATATGTGCAAATATTTGTGGTGTGACAGTAGATAATTAGTCACGAGCAACGCTGCAAACTCGACCATCCTTTGACAGACAGATATATAAATGCAATGTCCGCATGTCATTCTAAGAAGTGCATGTATATTTCAAAGTTTTACTTGCTGCACCTTAATAAGTAACCGTGGGCTTCAGAAATAACCTTTCACTGTCCTGCCTCAGTTGTGTGTAGAGACATTGCACTGTGTTTCAGCTGACTGTCGTATGAAAGTTCTTTACCCACTACAAAAATTACCCTTAAAGTTGAAAGAAATGTGCATATATATGCATTTTAGCCATCCCAAATGAGTGTATTCAAGTGGAAAATTCGCAAGACAGAAAACATCTTAGCTGCGTACACACTTACAAATATAGATATTTAATGTGATTATTTTGTTGATTTGAATCACAAATTTTATTCATTTTTATTTTTTTTGCCTTCCATCCATCTATCCATTTTCTGTCGCTTATCCGGAACCGGGTCGCGGGGGCAGCAGTGTCAACAGGGATGCCCAGACTTCCTTCTTTTTTTTGCCTTATCATTTTTAAATGTGGAAATGTAGATCAACACTGGCCTTTATTGTGCTCTTTTATCAGATCTTGCAGCAGTTTACTCAGATCAGATAGAACTGGGTGAAATTGAACTTGTGGGTCATAGTTTGACCCAGAGACTTTAGGGGATGGCTGGGACACGACTCCTGAAAGGGTTCAAGTGTCTGCCTGCCCCAGTTGCAGGGCCTTATCAGATGGTGTAGAATTACTCATAATATGATCTGAAACATAATTAGAACCTGAAACATCCGACTCCACTCCAGATATCATTATGATAATGAACGAAGGAAAGAGGTGAGCAGAAGAACAGTGAAAGGAGTTTGTCAGTTAAAAAATGAGATCCGGAACTTTCTGTCCTCTTGGCTGAGAACTGTAGCCAACCCGCCTCCAGTCATTCAGTATCAGACCTTTTTCTTTTTAAAAGGTTTTAGAGTTTAAACAGTGTTTTTGTCTCTGTTTGTATGAGCGTGTCCATGATTGAGGCCAAGTGTTTACAGATGGATCTACTTTTTTCCTGGAAGCCCTGCAACCTGCTTCAAATCATGTCATCTACTCAGACGTATTTCTAGTGATTTTCCACCGCTTGAGTGATTTTCCTCTGAAGGTTGAGTTATGTTCATGTTTACTGTTTCATCGGAAAGGATTTGTAGTGTCTTTTGAAAGGAACTAAATATTAATATATTAAATCCCAAAAGGAAATCTATGAAGTTGCAGTAATGTTTAGGAATACATACATTTAAAAAAAAGAAAATGTTGGAAAGCTGGAAGTGTAGAAGAGAGCCTTGTTTAAGTCTCCAAATTCCCACCATGAACATATATTTGATTCATAGTCACATGCAGAATCAGAAGCTTTCTGTCCATGTAACAAAATGGAGAGAATCCCACATCCAGCAGCTTGGTATCTGGGGTGCAGAGATGCTCCCCCACAGCGACACTTGGAGGATTACATCATCTGTTGTGAACATCAACTGCATTGTCTCCACGTTTCAGTCTTGCTGCTTTGTTTCCTTTCTCTGTCTGTACAAATGAAAGTCAGGCAGAGAGGCACTGGTGTTCTTGATATATTCCTGCAATGAATGGAGTTGATGGAGAAGAAAGTACATAAGCCCCAACTACCCTGCTTTGTCCTAATCAATGCTTCAAGCTCCTCTATTTTACGTCTAAATGATATTCGATCAAGACAACAAATTGAATAATTTTGATGTTTTTTTTTTGAGAGATGGACGCGGTCAGCAGCAATACTAAGGCCCCGTTTACACGTAGCAAAAATGGTGGTTTTTTCATGCGTTTTGGCTGTTCGTTTACACAAAAACGAAGCTCAAAGTCACCAAAAACGATAATTTCTGAAAACTCCGGCCAAAGTGGAGATTTTCAAAAACTCTGTCTTCACGTTTGCTTGTAAACAGAGGTAAACAGACATTTAGGCTTAAGAACGTCACATTTATGCGACAGAAACGTCCCCAGCGTGTGCGACCTGTGTTCACAATTTGTTTGGCTACCGTCAATATTTTCTTGTATTTTACCTGTTTTATATTCTAAAGTCACACTTAAAAGTAACTCCACTTCTCTGTCACTCCAAACGAAAGACTCTCGTTCTGTCTCGGAAGTAACTGGAAGTTACTGGTGTCATTTGTTGACGTTTTTTCCCAGGATTCTGATTGGCTAGCATGACTTTATGCTTCTCGTTACACTGCCCCCTGTAGGTTTGGCTGCTCATAGCACCCGTTAACAGCGTATTTATGCGGGTTTGTGTAAATTATGGTATTTTCCAAAACGTAGATGGGGAAATATCCGTTTTTGTAAATATCCGGCTATGTGTAAACGTGGCCTAAGCCAAGTGTGGAATTTAAACAGTGGTCAAATTCAAATGTAAATAAATTGTACGAAGGGACAGATTTTTACCCAAAGAAAACTGACACAAGAAGATATTATTTCACAGCGACCGTAAAAAAAAAAAGCTTTTTATATTTTGGTGCTACTAATGATTTGTTGTAAATCATCCACATCTTCAGATACATTATTGAGATCTGTAAAGTAGTGACTTCATTGTTCCACTTCAGTATCTATCTGGATTAATGTTCCCATAGTTTTTATCATAGCATATTTTTTTAGAGGTATTGATCCTGATTGACAGTAGTTGAAACTTTATTTTGTTAGTGTTTTGCATTTGTTGTAAGTCATGAACTTGCAGTTAAATATTTGAGCAGCCATTTACTGCCAATAATCTTTTGTTTTCATATATGTATACATACATACATACACATATATACATACATATATATATATATATATATATATATATATATATATATATATATATATATATATATATATATATATATATATATATATATATATATACTGTACACACACGTATATGTATATAGTGACTCTAACATTTACTTTGACTTTTATTTCTTTTTATTTCTAAAAAAAGGGCTATTTAGATTTCTGACATCTTTTCCAGGGACATCAATACATTTCAACAAGACGATGTAGAACCACATTCTGGATATATTACAGATGTGTGGCTGAGAAGATGAAGGCACAGATACCAGACTGACCTACATGCGGCGCTGACCTGTTTTCAACAGACATTTGATGAAGAAAAATGCTACAACAGCATCCCTGTGCCGCTGCACATGACATGGAAGAAGGGGACAAAACAACAGCTTAAGCACTCATGTCACTCTGCATCCTCAAAGCCACAACAACTATTAAATCTTGTAACAGAGTAGAGGTGGTGTTATTTTGGAACGTGTTGCTGGCATGAAATGTAACAGAAGAATATATATTTAACAGTAAATGACGGTAATGAGGGGAAAAAACAAAACAATAACAAACCATCCTGAGTTAACACTGGTTGTAAATAACTCAAAGAAAATGTGAGAATCACTGCAATATTTTGAAGTGCATTTAAAATAAAGTCCTAATTTGTTCTGGTTTGTGAGTACCGGTGTGATTTTATTTTACTCCAAATGAATTTATATAGTTTGAATCATTAAATATAAAATATAAAATATAAATATATATATATATAAATATAAATATAAATAAATTACAATGTACCCTAGGGGAACTGTTTGTTTCACATTTATTGTATTGACTACATTTTTAATATTCCTTTTAAGAAGGAAAAATCTATTATTGAATAAATACATATACATAATACATATCAATCTTGTATGCAAGGTGTTTTGGCCAAAACAGGACAATTGCAAGACATTTTCTTTGTTTAAAAGTATGTTTCTACTCTCAGGCATCCAGTTGTTAATGATGACTGAACTCACATTTTCATTTTTTTTTGCTGAAGGATGATGTCTTTCAATTCAATTTACTTCTTTAGAAATACATAAAATATTTTAAGTAAGCCCCCTTCTTACAGTATTAACACCCTCTGTAGGAGCCAAATGCCTTTAGTACTATTTGAGCACTTTATTGGGTGATGGGCTTAATATGTGAAGGCTCATTGACTCCTTGAGGTAGGAGTGTCTCTGTGGCCTTTGGACGTCTCCAAATGAGGCTTCTCCTCGACTCCGCCTCCAGGCTGGCTGGACTGTGGAGCTGGAGTGAGCTGAGAGAAAACATACTTTGTTGACCGCAATACACACTACATACTTTGCACTTTACTATTCTGATATCCATTCACGCTAATTTGCTCACTGTTTGATTATTTGCGCATATTTATTACACATATTTTATTGTATTGTGACAATTGGTGCACCGAAATAGTGAACCTTTTAAACTTGAGCTTATTGTTTGGACAGTGTATTATTATGATTAATGTGCGCGTCATACAGTTTCAGTCTCTCCCATGCTTAGCCTGATGGTTGATCGATCAATTGGGGTCGCTATCAGCCACTATACCCTCCTAACAAAAGAGTGGTCTGAACTGACGATTGGTCTCGGTTCACCTGTGGTCTGTATCAGAACTAGTTCGGAAAGGTTCACTTGAGCTGACCTGTTAACTCTGAATATGGAACATGCTTTTTGTTTGATCTGAAAAGTTTTTGAGATGTTTAAAAGGAATTAACAGTAACTGTTTACAATCTTTGCATAGAGCGAGAGAGACAGAGAGAATAAAAGAGGGCACTCTGCCTCTTTTATTAGGAACAGATGGGAATCATGGAGGAATTAAAGGCTTAGATAAGGAGGCTACAACCTTTTAACTCGGAAAGGACACAAGCATGTGGGTGACCCAGTATCAGCCTGACAATAGTGTTTAAAATGCCCGCCCAAGCTGTAATATTTAATAATTATTTAATAAAATAAGCATCTAGTCACATGCTTGCATAGACAAAAAAAAAAAAAAAACAACAAACAAAATAGTTCATGTTTGTTTTTGAATAACTTTTTATCTCCTTGCATTATTGCTGGCTTATGAATCTGTTAATTGATGAACTAATCTTACAAGATAACTTTCACTCTTTTACGGAATTTATCTCTGTTAAAAAGCCGGAAACCTGTGGCATCAATGACACAGATCAATTTGGATCATCCACAAATACAAACACCCTAGTGACCCACAATGGACTCACTTGAGATCCCCATCATGTTTTTCAGTGTCACATGTGAAAATGAACATCCGTGTTCACGCACACACACTCAGACACTTGAAACGTGGCAGTCAGCTGACCTGATGCACGGATGGCTATTGTTGACGAAAGTTCAGTGGGCCACTCATGGTGGATCAACATGCCCATAAAAGAGGGCACCCATCCTTATTATTTCCAGATATTCACTGAACAGAGGAACTGGACAGAACTGAGAGGACACATAGAACATTTTGTGTGAAAGGGACATCAAAGACAATACAGTGGAAAATATTTTTTTCATTCCAGCTCATCACATCTGACTGAATTTTGTGTTTTTGAGTGAATATTCAATATAAGGTTTGTATGTAATTTTACAATATCGCAATAATAATAATATTTTTTTTGTATTTAAGGAGTAACTGTGTTCCCCTTTCTTTGTGTCCTCACATTTAGCATGACTGTTTTTGTGTTGAATTGCGCTCTACTGTGCATGCTGATGGCTGGAACCACTTACGCCTGTGTACTGAAAAATCATACCATATGGGTCGAGAGGCAAAACTGTACCCAGTGCGTGGCTATCAACACAACCATCTGCAGCGGCTATTGCTACACTCGGGTGAGAACTGCCACACACTCTTACACTTTTCATCTGTGTATTCACAATGTGATTAAAAAAAGATTAAGAGCAAAATGTAAAGTGCAAAGGATGCTGAGGGGCTGAAGTCACAAAGAGAATATTTGAGGCAACACTCATGTTATCAAAGAAAATATGTCTTTCTCACAGTTCTGCTTCCTCTTCTCCAGGACACCAATGTGAGGGGACGCTTTGGGAGGACTTTTTTGATCCAGCGCAGCTGTATGCCTCTATCCTTGGTGTACCGAGTGGCCCTTATTCCTGGCTGCCCTCCGGATGTCAACCAAGAGCTGCATTATCCCGCTGCTCAGTGCTGCAGCTGCAGGCGCTGTGACACACGCAGGCACCACTGTGTGCACCCCAGACGATACTCTTACGATCACTGCTCCATCACAGTTGGCAATCCGCAGAACCTAAATCGGACTTGCTTTGGAAACCCTACAACATGCTAAAAACAGTTAACAGCAGTTAACCAAATGGACCTGCAGTGATCCTGCTTGTTGAAGTTGCTGTTACACATTTCTGCTCATGAAACGTGTTCCTGTTATGTTTTCGGTAGTTTGCAAGGCAAGTGATGTTGCAATAAAACTGTGCTGAGTATGTACCTCTTCTGTGAGTTGGGTTGAGTTCATGAGTGAAAAGACCTTTTACAAAAAGGGGAAAATAGTGATTATATAATCACATGAGATGCTGTGTGACAAATGTGATGTACATGTACATATTCATTTATTATTAATTTATTATTTATTATATTAATTTGTTCAGCTGAGCAAAATAATATTCTTTATTTGTATAAATGTAACCATTGCTAGATGGTTACACACACACACACACACACACACACACACACACACACACACACACACACACACACACACACACACACACACACACACACACACACACACACACATGCACTAGACATGCATAGACATGTGCAAGCATGCAGTGTTTGAGTTGGTAGAATTATAAATCTCATTAAAAGCTGTTAAAGCAAGGACCATTTCAGAAGTCTTTGGTTTACATCTGTCGGTTAAAGGGGACCTCTTATGGCATCTAATACCTATTTTAAACAGGCCTTGAATGTCTTAAAAACAAGCTTTTGATTGTTTTTGCTAAATAAATTAGAAATTCAGCCTCTGAGCCATGTCTTTATCTTCCTAGTCTCTAACCTCATTATCTATGCGGGATTCTGAGTGGGCGGGGAGGCTATGATAATGAGATACTGTGCTGATTGGCTGCCTGAATGACGCGATACACCGCTACGAAAAAATGGCGGAATCTCCGGCCGGCGGAGTTACCGTGTCCTGCCTGCAATGCGAGCGAGCGTCAGCGACAAAATCAATTCCATTGCTTTATTTTCTATTGGACTGTCCTAACTGGCAGCGAGCGACGCAGCGCTGCGCAGCTGAACATTTGTCGGACGCCCTGCTTCTTCCTGTCGCTCGCGTTGAAAGCCAGTTGAAAGCGCTGTAGGAAACAGTCATGGATGAGGAACGGCTGATCCAGTTAGTTGAAATGAGAAGTTATCTCTATGATACCTCCTCATTTCACTACAAAAACCTCAATAAAGTGGCAGCTGGCTGGAGGGAGATGGACAGAGAGCGTCCGATGTCACGCAGTGCAACGCGATAGTCGGACGCTCGCATGCAGTTATGAAGGACACGGAGTTTAGTTGTGGGCGTGGTTTGCATTTTGGTTATGTAACGAAAGGGAGCAGAATCTGAACGGCTCGTAGATCCACATCACACTGGATGGCTCATCCGGCTGTACAGACACTGCAGAATTTGGTTGCTTTCCTCCTTCTCTGAGTTGGCAGGCTGAGGGGAGACCACTTTATATATGTTAAAGCAAGAAAAAAGGTATTTTTCATAATAGGTCCCCTTTAAGTTTACCCAGTTTACCCAGTTTACCCAGTTTACCCAAAGTTACATCATGCAAGTCAGCCCATCCCACTTCACAAGGAGGTTTTTTTGTATCGACCTTGAAGTGTGAAACACACCTAGCAGGAAGGTGTATGATATTCTTTTCACTGGGTCGATTCAGCAGCAGAGAGGAAAAATGAAACTGATACGTTGCCTTTTGGTAAAACCTTTGACTCCATTAAAGATCGGTCACTGTGTATTCTTCAACTGTAATGGTGATCATTTAGTTGCATTCTGCAAGTAAACCCCAAAATCATCTACAGCTACGGCTCTAACATTTCATAAAAATAATTAGGTGCTATATCATACGGGTAGGTTGGAAACCGTGAGAAGTGGGCCTGGTGGACCTGAAATTAATCTCTCCCCACAGAAGGCAGGTGCATGCCTGGAGCTTGCTTTTGGAGAGGTTGAGAGTTCGCCTGGCTCTGTTTCTTGGTTGACAGTTTTGTGGGCAGGGACTGATGTAAGGTTTACCCCCAGTTCTGCAGGGTTGGGCTTTCCCCCCTCTATATATAACCCTGAAGCTTCTTTCCACTCTTGCCTTGCTCAGTGTCTCTCGGGGACTCTCAGCCCTCTCCCTCCTCCACTGTGCTGATCAGCTTTTGCACTTAACTATCAGGAACCATGGCCCAACAACAGCAGATTAGGTATGAAACTGTTCAGCTTTCTATATAAAATACTCACAGAGAAAAAACTAATCAAGTTCTAGTCATTCATTTTTAACCTAACTTAATGTCATGGAGCAAACTTTTACAGTTTGGCACTGAGTGTGTGTAAAGCAGGAGTCCGGACTTGAGGATGTGTAACAACTAGCATAGCAATGTGCATGTTGTATGCAAGTTATTTTTGGATTACAAGATTCGGAGAAAGAGGCAATCTATACCAAGTTCATTTAAAGCCTTGTGTGCAATGCATAGATGTAGTCGTTCATTACATAAGCGTTATGAACGAGTTTGCAGCCGTTCATTCCTAATTGCTTCAGCCGGTTTTGAAAGCATGCCTGACAGCGCCACTCCTTATTCATTTGAAGACGCAAGAAAATGAATGTTCTAATACCTGTTGTGGCTTGTTCTTGTGCAGTCTACCTGCTAAACTGATCAACGGAGGGATTGCAGGCATTGTGGGAGTCACCTGCGTGTTCCCAATTGACCTGGCCAAGACCCGTTTGCAGAACCAGCGCAGTGGGCAGCAGCTCTACAGGAACATGTATAAACAAACATAAAAGAAAAAAATACATCACTTAGAGTTTGTGTAAAACCCACCTTAAACTTAAAAGTAAAACTTTGTGATACATTTTGAGTAAACTGTCAAGTTTAATTTGTCTGTGTAGTATCAAGTGTAAAACCCTGGTGTTCCCTCTATATGGGGATTTTAATGGTCTCAATGCTTTCAGTATTTGGTAGCTTGGCAACAGAGCAAAATCATACATCAGGAAATATGATGCTAAAACTTTCATTATTATTTTTTTTTTACTTCAGGATGGATTGCCTGATTAAGACCGTTAAATCTGAAGGCTACTTTGGCATGTACAGAGGTAAGACTTGACAAAGTTATTATTGACTAATAAGATCAGTGTTTCATTTGACGCAGGCTTTCTTTGCCAAATTAACTGGCGATGAAACTGAGATGGGGGTTTATGAAATTTGACTGCATAAACAATGAATTTGACTTCTGATTTAAACTACGCTGGCCAATTTGATCCGACTCTCAACTGTCACCTCATGGATCATATTTCAAACAAAGCGGTCTATAAATGGCTCAGCGGTTCATCTTGTATGAGGATAAAAAATATTGTTGTGTATCACCCCAGCCACTTTCTTTTCTTTTGCTATTTGGTTTATTTCAGATGAGTGTAACCTTTGTAATGGAGTCAATTGAATCATTTCTATCTACAGACATCTTGCTAACTGTGTGCTTGCGAAATTTTGTTCCTTGTTTATTTCATTTACTAAAAATTGAAGACAAGCTACTAATTGTAAACATGCCAGTGAAAAAGGCTTTAAGTCCACCTTGTTGTTGCAGGTGCTGCTGTAAACCTTACCCTAGTAACGCCGGAGAAGGCAATTAAACTGGCTGCTAATGATTTCTTTCGCCACCAGCTGAGCAAAGATGGGTAAGTACCACTCAATATACACTGTATACTCAAGTTGGAATACAGCTTTTTTTTCACTTCTCCTCATTGAATGATTGTAAATGAAAAGAGGAAAATTCCCTTTTATATCCTGTTTGTTTTTAAACACACTCTTTTTGTCTTTAGTGGTAGGCTCACAGTTGCCAAAGAGATGCTGGCAGGATGTTGCGCAGGAATGTGCCAAGTTGTTGTCACTACACCCATGGAGATGCTCAAGATTCAGATGCAGGATGCAGGCAGGCTTGGTAATACCATTTTTAAGCCACCAGCCAAAAAAAATCACTTATTTCCAATAACAAAATCTTTAAGCAAGGTTCCTTTGGGATATACGCACAAACATAATAATAAATAATAAATACAGATATATCTGCTATGCAATCAGTTACAAATTTCCTGATGCTTTTGGTTGTTGTTTTTTTAAGTGCAGCATCTTAAATGATTATTCTTGTATCTTCCAGTGGCCCAGCAGAGAGTGATGCCTAGTATGGTAACTACAATGAAGATGGGGGGGACCAGCGCTGTTCTCAGTCGCTCCTACAACACCGCCCATGCACCTCAACCCATGCGTGTGTCCGCCACAGAGATCACCAAGGAGCTGCTGAGGACCAAAGGAGTCACGGGGTTGTACAAGGGACTCGGAGCCACACTGATGAGGTGTGGTGGGATTCCATGTTTGCTCTTACTCAGTCAGCTTTCTGTCTGTTTGTTTTGTTAGTGAACTATCTTTTTACCCCCTCTTAGAGACATCCCATTCTCCGTTGTGTACTTTCCCCTTTTCGCCCATCTGCACCAACTCGGCCGGCATTCACCTCAAGACCCATCTGTGCCCTTCTATTGGTCCTTCATGTCTGGCTGCTTGGCTGGATGTGTTGCTGCCGTGGCAGTCAGCCCTTGTGATGGTGAGCCCCTAAGGATATACCACTAACTAGAGACTGGACAATGAAAATAATTAGTTGTTTAGGTGATTTTGTAAAACCTCAGACAAATAAAGTGTCTCATGTGTTGTGCAGTTGTCAAGACAAGGCTCCAATCACTCAAGAAAGGAGCTAATGAGGAGACCTACAATGGAGTGGCAGACTGTGTCAGGTATAGTTTTCTCTTCAACACTGAATTCACAGCAACATTATCCTAACATGGTGCTCTCATCTCAACAGGGTTATAATTTACAGTCTAATCCTTGTCTCCCCTTCCAATTGCAGAAAGATCCTGAGGAAAGAGGGTCCCAGAGCTTTCCTCAAGGGGGCCAGTTGTCGGGCCCTTGTCATTGCTCCACTCTTCGGCATTGCCCAGGTTGTGTACTTTGTGGGAGTTGGAGAGATGCTGCTGGGCTACACCCCCTACAGCATCTACTCTGCATAGGCAACCTGTTTCAAGGCCTTTCTGCTGGCTCATTAAATTGAGGCAGCTTTGCCATGGGTATAGCAACAGATCCAGCTGTCATTTTTCTTTGAGGTTTACAGTAAAACGCTAAAGGGACCAGAAATATGCTATTTTGTTTTTAAGAAAATAAAATAGTTTCCAGTTATGCCTTTTAGCATGTTTGTCTCTTACTGAAGATGTTGAGGTTGAAGCCACCTTGTCTACGGGCTCAGTGAAGCTTATAACAAGTGAACACAGTTGCTTCCTTCACAGGGAATTGATAGTCCAGCTTTTATAACCAGAACAACCCGGACTCTCCTGTCTGTGTCTTAAGCCCCTTTCACACAGAGATTCCGCAATATTGGTGTAAAGAAGTCCTGCCAATACGCCGCCTTTGTTGGTTCACACAGAACCATACAACGCCGGCATAACGCCGCTCCCGTCTGTAAATTCACACAGCATGCCGGCGTTCCGCAATCAGAGGCGTGACGACAGCGTCAGTCCGACCGTCATGTCAGCGGCATGCCGGCTGTGTCATTCACACAGACCCCGTTTCGTCTCTGTGACGGCTCTGTGACTACCTCCGCTGCCGGCTTATTGGTGGGGCCACTTGGCCCCCCCATTCCGCCTCCGTGACTTTCACACAGAACAGCGAGGCGGCTTAAAGGCGCAACGTTCCCGCCTCGAACTGGCTGTGTGAAAGGGGCTTCTGTTTGACTTCCAACCCCTAAAAACACCCCACCTCACACACCCTTCACTGTAATCCTAACCTACACACCTCATCAGCTGCCCTCTCTTGGGAACTACTAAATGGAGACTTTTGATGGTCTTGCAAAAGTTAGTGGCTCCAACGAGGCACCGTAACATGGCAAAGTTGTTAAAACTTTATTTGAATTATTTCAAACCCTGTTACAACAGTGGGGTGGGGACCCTGGTGCTATGATGTGTACATATTGTAAATGTATTTTTAAAGTAGATAAAGTTATAACAGATTCATCGTCACAGGATGATTCTCACATACCGTCGTCTTAACAATCTGACTGGTAAAAGAAGTGGAAAACTGCTCTTCTAAGGGGCCAAACGCTCAGAGTTGAATATTTGGATTGTCTATTGACCAGGAGATCTTACAAGGTTTCTGTGATACGTGTTACGAGGAGCAGTTTCTTGAAAACATTTGGTCAAATTTGATAGCAATAGATAGATTCTAGTGTTTTAATTAGAAAAAAAAGACCTGCGACTCTACACCTTTACTTTGTCCAGCGAACCTCTTGTGTACTGTAAAGCCAACACAACTCTGCTGATTTAATGCAGAAGCTTGAAAGCTGCAGCCAAACATCTCTCCACTTCTGCAACAAGCCTTGTAATACTGCAAAGTAAAGTGAAGAAGAACAAGACTATTAATTGGTTCATTAAGCTGTTGGGACCAAGTCTCCTGGAAAAAAAGGCATAACTTGCAGTCATGTTCTCTTGATATATTATTGCCTGACAGGTGCTTTGAAACAGGAATCATTTAAGTTATCAAAGGAAAGAAAAGAGACATACAATGTTCAGCTGCTCGCTGTGTCTCATGGATCAGAGCACTTTCAGGAGTTTTACCTGTGGAAGTATGTGTCCTGTATTTTTTCTCAAATTGAGAGTAGTTTTAACCTTTTTAACGTGTTGAAAGGGTTTCATTCAATTGAGAATTTTTTTAAAGTTAATTTCAGAATCACATGTGTAAATAAAGATTTCTAAATGCTGAATAAAAGTGTATAAAAGCAGTGTTTATTTGTGTTGATTGTATGTAATATGAACCGATTGCAGCCTCTTAAAGAGAAGCCTGCAGGGACCTGACTGTAAGTTGTGTAATACATGTTTTCTGACGCAAGCTTGAAAGGTGTTGCTCTGCTCTCGTGTCCACGCACCACAGGCATGGTTGCATTTTTATGGCAGTGAAAGTGCGCATGCTGCAACGTTGAGGTAACTCTAGCTTCTACAGCCTCTGCTGCATGACACACATAACTACGCCCTCAACTAACTATCCAGCTGTTCTTTAAGCTCAGGGATAGAAAACTGAACCTGTGACACGAGCCTTGTGCAACCTTACAGGCCACCCTGACTGGGGATGTCACAGCTTTTATTTTAGATCACGTATTCTTTTTATATTTAAGATGTTTTCGCTGTACGTCTGTCGAGGAAAGGACTGGAAATGTGTGACATCCTGGTTTCTTTTTCAATGCCTGGATCCAAAGTAGAAGGCAGGATACGTAACCGAGGCGCTGTGTGAAAATGTTACCTGTCAGTGTATGTGCATAAATATTTATCCATTATCTAAGAAAAGAGTCATTTTCATCGGATTCTTTTTTTTTTGTATCCTACTTTTTCTGAGGAGAAGGTTTAGTAAGTCACCTGGACCACTTTGAGCCTTCTCTAACTTGGTGCATATCTCTAATACAAAAAATGAATGAGACATGATGCAGGGAAGTGTGTAAAATCTTAGAAACTTTATTAAACTTCACGCACCTATATTCGTGGGAATGTATTGAAATAAATAAACACAAAATCACCTTGAGGTGTGTTTACACAGTTCTCTTTTTAGATGCACACTGTGTGTTACATCGCTAGATTTCCTCACATAAACAAAACCGAGCAACACAGCAACAGCTTTGGGACTAAGTGAAAAAAAGAAAAGAAAAGCTCCACTGAGGCTAAAGTGACAGTCTAGAGACTCTCTTTTGTGTTGCCTCATTAGTCAGAGTAAACACTGCCAAGTGGCATCCTGAAGTACTGTGTAAGCCTTTGTTGTGCTCTTGATTAAGTCACATTATGCTAAAATGAAAAACAACAACAATGCTTTTGTCTCAGATGTTGCTGGCTTATTTAAAAGCAACAAAAAGATGATTATTCTGGA
Source organism: Cololabis saira (assembly GCF_033807715.1). Classification (NCBI taxonomy): domain Eukaryota; kingdom Metazoa; phylum Chordata; class Actinopteri; order Beloniformes; family Belonidae; genus Cololabis; species Cololabis saira. Next base: position 23,458,324 of record NC_084598.1, read on the forward strand.
TCTTAAAACTGGGTTTTTATGTACCAAAAGCTTGAAGAATAATTATTAAAAAAAAAACAACCCACAACTGGCAGGTTTTAGCTGAGGAGACAAAGTCAAGTACAACACTTAAAAACACACCGTAACCATGACAGAAAAGGATGCCACATGTGGATCAAGTGTGTGACAGTATACCTGCAGTCCAACGCTACAAACATTTGTACACTTTTGCTACATGTATTTTCCACGTTCAGACAGCTTGCAGCTCTCCAAATTTCTTCTTCTTATCAAAGAAAGGCACGTTAAAAGATGTATTTTTTTTTAGTTATGAGGATAATTAGCTTTAACTGTTGCACAACCTGTCATGAATACAACACCGACTACAGACAACACTTGTCTACGTACAGCATGTTAAATTATAACTATGACACCAGCCACAAAAAATAAAAAAAAATGCACAATTACAAAAACAAACAAAAGACATATTTACATCCTTGAATCCTGACACTTGGAATAAATGCCACAGCATCAACACAGCCCGATTTAACCTGAATAAATGGAAGCAGTACACTGGGTGTGTCTATCCGACCCTCCTACACTATGAAGTCAATGACGTACGAGGACTGCAACAACCTTTTTACTACTTTTTTTTGTTGCTGTTATGTTGTACTTTTAAGGCACAAATGTTAAATAGAGGAGGATATTGGGTGGAGATCAAAGGCCTGTGTTCGGAGAACCACGCTTCTACGCCCCAGTTTGCCAGCTGGTTTATATTTAGTCTCTAAACGTGGCCACTTGATCCCAGTCATACTATACAGACAACATGCGCTGCAGAGTATACTCTCTTATGTAAGAGCATATATTTATTATGAGAGTAGGAAGTGGTATTCACAAGACCTTGGATGAAGGAATCCAGTTCATTGTTTAGCCGTGCGTAAGGCTCTCTAAAATGTATCTTTATTGGACCACACTATACATTTGCGGAGCTTTTTTAACCTCAGGGTGTATTGGATTAGAAGAGTGTCCTTCCTCCCCGAGTAGGCAGCTTCAGCAATCTTTTTTGTTTCACTTGTAACATCTTAGTTGCACAGTAGGCATTTGGAAAATAAATGAGTAAACAAATGTACATGTCCTTGTAGTAAATAAATGAAAAGTTGTTTGGAGCCTACAACTGTCTGCATGATGACTACATATACAGTGGGAAAGTCCAGCAGCTAGTTATCAGCTTAGGTTTCAAATATAGTCGGTCTAAGGGGATCTGAAGGCAGCATACTGTACCTCATCTGTCTGGGACCTTTCACAAAGGTCTGTTTACAGTTGACATGCTTCGACGAGGAAACTGTCCGATGGCTGAAATTCATCTCGGGGATCCGAAGTGAAAGTTGGATTTTCATCAATCTCTTGAATTCTGTAAAACATCATGCTATTCCTTTTTCCTAGACTTTTGTTGTGGAGAGCAATCTGTGTGTGGGTGTCTGTGTGAGTAAGCGTGCTGAGGCTGTGTTTGAGATATTGAAAAGTCACTCCTCCGGTTTACATGGCAATCTGATGCCACCTGTCAGAAAATCAATGTGAGTCCACAAAACCTTTTGTTTGACACTGCGGTCTCACATAGCACCACATTGCTGTGCTTGTAGATGTACACTACTCTGTGTGTGTGTGTGTGTGTGTGTGTGTGTGTGTGTGTGTGTGTGTGTGTGTGTGTGTTACAAATCGGCCAACTCAGCGGTTTTCCGCTCAGATTGCTCTCTCGGGCTCTAGTTTCCCACAGCTGAGGGGTCAGTGTCAAGGCTGTGTGAAACAGCATTGACATGGCTGTGACAACACGTGGGTTAAAATACGTAGTTGGGTCCAAATAGCTGACATGGAAAAAATGAATATATTTGACATATTGTCAGGTCAAAACAAACGGTACTGGTCCCGCTTGATATGTGAAAGTCCAATCAAAATGTTATCAAATCTAGATTATTCTAAAAATATGACTATAAATACAGAAAGAAGTATACAAGGAAACAAATATAATAGAAGAGCAGATGAAGAAATGTGAGCACCATATTGGAAAGGAAAGTTCTGTTTGCTGGGTTCTTGTGTGGATCACTGGCATTTCATCCGAAGTGCTGAAGAGTCTTTAGGAGCTAGATAAAGGAGGAGTTGCAGGACTTAGATGACTTCCCTGCTGTTGCGAATGGCACAGCAGAGCACCATGCTGAAAGTCATCCCAATAATCTGTTGAGAGGGAAACAGAAAACTGTTTAAAAAAATGTATTCCATTAGTGTTTCTGGCTTCTCATCTTCTGACTCACCATAACTCCAGCGATGCCGATGCCCACGTAGCCGACTATGTGGAGTTTACTGTTAAAGAAGTCTTTGATTCCTGTTTCGCAGTCCTGCAGAGAACAGATAACAGCAGCAAAGTAATGCTCCCTATTAGTCAATGGGTTGTATTGCACTGTGACTCTCTCATAAAGCAACAAAGAACTATTTTATTTCTGACTGCAAGTTTGGAGCTGATGACAGACCTTAAAATCTGGCTCAGAAACAGGGCATGGGCTTGCTGCGGTTCCACAACACTTCAGCTAAGAATCAAAAGACAAGCAAATTAGGAGCAAAGTTCCTTCAAATAATATAATTTCATATACACAATTTAAAATCCTTTTTTTTAACCTACCACTTTCTGGTAAGAAAGAATCAAAGTGCTGTTGTTGTTTTCATTATAGGATTTTATGTAAAAGTTCTGGACATCTTCAATGATCTGTGAGAGAAAATGAGTCAGACCCATTTAGAGTTATTAAACTCACTGTTCTATTAAAAAACATCCGATTAACCTCAAAAAGCAGTGTAATATGTTTACCTTGTCTTTGTTTAGGAATCCAAACACCCCTGCTGCCACCTCAGACCCGAAAATGATCAGGAGACAAGCAAAGAACTGAAAATAAAAATAAAAAATACATGGATGGCGTGTTTTAGTATTTTCAGATAAACTAAAAGTATGTGATTCGTTATATATGTGCATTTGTTCTCACAGAAGCCAGAAGGCACTGAGATTCTCGGACAGCTCCACAACAGCCAAAGAAACCAACCAGCATCACCAAACTGCCAGCACCAATCAGTATGTAGACACCTAGAAGTACAGAAAATGTAACAGTCAAGGCAGTAAAACAAGACTTTCTATGAGGGACATAACCATTAAAATAAATACAACTCCAATGGTTTAGATCGGGGGTCGGCAACCCGCGGCTCTAGAGCCGCATGCGGCTCTTTAGCCCCACCCTAGTGGCTCCCTGGAGCTTTTTCAAAAATGTTTCACCTTTTTTCCTTTTTTTCCCCTTTTTCTTCTTTTTTTCTTCTTTTTTTTCTTCCCTTTTTTCTCTTTCTTTTCTCTTTTTTTTCCTTTTTTTTCTTTCTTTTCTTGTTTTTTTTCTTTTTTCTTCTTTTTTTCCTTTTTTTCTTCCCTTTTTTCTTCTTTTTTTCTCCCTTTTTTTCTCTTTTTGTCTTTATTTTCTCTTTTTTCCTTTTTTTCTTTCTTTTCTTGTTTTTTTTTTCTTTTTTCTTCTTTCTTTCCTTTTTTTCCTCTTTTTTTTCTTCCTTTTTCCTTTCCTTTTTAATCTCAACATTTCGACTTTTTTCTCAACATTTTGACTTTTTTCTCAACATTTCGACTTTTTTCTCAACATTTGAACTTTTTTCTCGAGATTGTACTTCAACATTAATCTCAACATTTTGACTTTTTTCTCTAAATTTTGACTTTTTTCTCCACATTTTGACTTTTTTTTCGACATTTCTCCTTTCACCATTTGTCTTCATTCTAAGGTTTATACAAGACCTTTCATTTTTTGCGGCTCCAGACATATTCGTTTTTTGTGTTTTTGGTCCAATATGGCTCTTTCAACATTTTGGGTTGCCGACCCCTGGTTTAGATATATCAACATGATGGAGAAGTATAAGCCTAAAATATATATAATACATTTAATGAGCGGATTCATCAAGCCACTTGGTTAAAGTGTTTAGTTTTTCTGAGCTGGTTCAAGTGGCTGTAGCAGTTCTCATCCACCACCAGGTGAGGGCAGCATAGGCCCATGAGCCGGAGCAGAAGGGGAATCATTTCATGTGTGGCAAGTGCATCCAAATCAATGACATTAACAGACTACAGACAGTGTCAGTGCTCTGTCAGATGGGCCTTTTATGAGTGGACTTGTTTACTGCACTTTTTAGTGTCTTCATATGTGAAACCGTAGCCTGACAGTATTTCAGGGCCTCTGGTCCCTGAGAAACAGTCATCATGAGTATCTGCAAGGTGGGACTCGACAGACTGGTTCTGCCAGTGTGCTCTCATACAGCCGGGGTCTGAAGTTACAAGCATCACTGTGCTTGTATAATGGTTTAAGGTAGGAATGCATAAAGCAGCTCATATCAACCGGGTATAATTAGCATGCTGACTAGCTGTTATCCACTTTTATCTGATAGTAAACAGTGTTGCTACAAGCTAAGCAAGACTGGTGCTGTTTGATTTTTTTTTCTCCAAGCTTTTCAGAATTTTCCTTTATTTTAAAGTACACACGTCACTTCATGGCAAAAACAAGGCATTTTTTTGTTTGTTTTATTGTGGCACCATAGTAACTTTTAAGCACTCTCAGTTTAGTACAAAGCGAAGCCTTCTCCTTATAAAATCCATGTATAGCACCATGCTATGAAGACCAGACAAACACCACCCATCCTCTGTTAAACCATTTGGACCTTGGATTGTAATCAACGGGACTTTCATACAAACAAAAGTGGTGACACATCTTTACGGTATTATAGGACTTTTCACAAACATGTTTAACTGATGTGCACTAGCCTGCAATTACATTATGCAAAGCACCAATCAGGAAAAGGAGAATCTCTTCTGGCAATAACGGACATTAGATAAAGTTTCCTAGAAGCTGCTGTTCAGTTTTGGAGTTCAGTTTTCTCCAGTTTAGGACTAGTGACAAAGTTCTGCTTTGTTACTGACTTGCATTTACTTCAGAACTTTCCATGGATCCCCATCTATGTCTTTGAAAGTCCTCCCATCTGCCCCTTTCTTACCATCTGGTCAGAGTAACAGTCTTAAAGGTGGTTTGCAGCTGTACTATTTTCCACCATGTATTTTCAATCAGTGTGTGAAGAAATCACTTCCTGTTTTTGAAACCCATCTCCATGAAGGATTCAAAATCCAAAAGTGTCGGTCCAAATATTTCGGTCAATTATGGCTTTTTTATTTTACATTACAGGGACACAGTGATTCTGATGTTCATTCCCTTTTATATTCGTAATAATACGTTTCCTTTCTTAGCTGACAACAACAACAGATCGACACATGTTTTGAATTATGATCTAAGTGCCTACTTTGACTGCAAAGATTAGTTGAGACACTCACCGATGAAGAAGGTATCTGGAGCCGTATCGCTGTTGAGTAGAGAAACAGTTTCCGGGTCAAAGCGCAGCCACAGTCCCACCGCCAGAACAAAGGAGCCTATTAACTGAAGAGATAAAGACACAGTAAGACAAATGTTAATGGAAAAAGTTTTTTACAGAAGCATGCATAGAAAAAAAAACAAAAGACAAATGGTCTAGATTAGAACAGATTGTTAAAATTCAGGTGTTTAATTGGAAACAAACTCTCTTAAATACCACCTGGTTTTTGTTTCTCTGCAGTTTTCCTTCCCTCTGGTTAAAATTGCACAGTAACAAGTTTTAAACTAGCACATGGAAGCAGAAATACAGTTACTGTCAAGTAGTCAGCCCTCTCTTTCACTGTGAAATGATTCTTACACAATTCAAATCAAATCAAACTGTATTTATAAAGCACCTTTCATACATAAAATGCAACACAAAGTGCTTTACATAAAACAAATAAACATAAAACATATTAATGCCCTGCCCCCTCCCCGCACACACACAGACAGACACAAGCACACCACAATTCACCCAAGTTACACACACAGACACACACGCAGACACACGGTGTAGACATGGCTGAGCACAGAGGATTCAGGTGAGGAAACGATAACAGGGAGCCGTCCACACAATTCTTATTGTTAATCTGACATCACTGTAGAAAACAGGTTTCAAACTTATTCAAGATTGTACTTGTTTTCACCAAAAGCTCAATATCGGAGGTTCTTGGTTTTTTTTTTGTCCTTTGGGGGACCTGTTTTTCAGCTTTCCCTGTAGGTCATTTCCCACTTGACTCCATTCAGTGCCTTCACCCTCTGCAGGCTACAGAGATTTGTCTGCACAGAGAGTTAAATAGGCTAAATATCGTCATTTGTGTATGTAATAGGTCTGGACATCTGTCTAAACGATGGGCGGATCATCTAAGTTCTCCTCACCAGTGTATCCCTGCAGCAGTTCACTTATGTAACTTTAAACCACCACCTAGTGACCCCTGACTTGCCAGTTGGGAGAAAACTACCCGCTCGGCTTCGGGCGGCGGTGTGGCACCTTGAGTTTAAACAGTCTCCCCTGTTTGTTTTAAAACATGGCTTATATTTTCCTTAAATAAAATCTCCATCAGTAAACATAAAAAAAGGGAAAGAAATATCAGCCTTGTCCTTTGAGACAGTCTGACTACAGAAACTGTTCAGAGATTGTTCAGATGATCTCGAGTTATAGAGTTATCTGGGAGGCTTTCAAGGACTGAGGTGGCGGCTTTGCTGTCAGATCAATATAGGGTGGTCTTAATAATCCCTTAGCCGATGGCCCCTGAGGATAATCCACTCTGAAAACCTTTGAGCTGAGCTACAGAACAACGCAATGTGTCTTTTTTGTGTGTGTGAGTGTGTGTGTGAGCAGAGGAATAAAATGCTTGGTCTAAATGGCAAGCTTTTAGGAGCGCTTGTCACATGACTTCTGTGTCCCAGATCTAGAATGTAGGTAGATCACTGCTTGTGTCCTGATGCTGTTTAGTCAATTTATTCATGTTTCCAAATTATGCCAAAAGCAAAATAACTTAATTTGACGTTAGGACTTCTTGTTTATCAAATCAGCTCTGTCTTTTTCTGCTTCTGAACTTACTGTTTTTTCATTCTTTGTCTCATGTCTCTCATCCTCATTGCCCCACAACTCCTCTCCTCCTGTAAGCCACGTCTATGGTTCAGATTTTACTAGTGTCCTGGAGAAAAGCTGCAAAGGTGTTGGCAAGTGTTGCACAGCAGCGTCCTAAAGTCTTCCCTAAGTCCAGTCTTCCTAAAGTCAGGATTTAGTGTCATGTATAGATGGATGCGACAGCTGAGGTCTCGGGGTTTCAGGATTAACTGCCCCTAAAGTGATAAAGCTCAGTGAAGCAAAGGCTGCAGCGCTGTAGATTTACTCGGATAGGCTTTATTAGTGTGGAAATGGAGTGTGGATGTATTCAACAGTAGTATCTGCTGGAAAACCTGATGGTGCCAAGTGTGGCTGCAAAGCAGTTTTTTTTCCAAGGCCTGGCATGCTAAATACATTGCTAACACTGGCGCTGATGTGCCCATCCCAAAGTGCCTGTTAAGACCCACTCTGCTTCACCCCTCCCTACTCTTGGCTTCTATAAAGCTTCTTGACACCACCCACCCCCAGACTTATCCCCCGTATCATCTACCCCACCTCAGCCCAGCCCCTCCCCAAAGGACAAAGACCCACTGTCTTCTTGTGACTCCACAGGAGACAGATAGGATGAAAGAGAATATGAAACAGAGAGGGGAGATAGGAAAAAGAGAGTAGGTCATTAGAGAGCCCATCGTGTGGTTTTGTCCGTCTGCAGACAAAAACGCAAGTCCTTCATGTTAACAAAGACAAAACTCGAACCTGTTTCTTGTACAGGTTCTTCTTGCCTGTTCAACATGGCAGAGAGTGAGAACAGCAGGATTTCCATCTGTCTCTTTTTCTCTCCCAATAGGCATTTGTATATCTGAATATTCCTGTGCAAAGATCGGTGCCGACGCTTTGTTGAGTTTTTTTTTTTTTTTTAAGTTTAAGACTCAATTTTTAATAGTACAGTTAAAAAGTGTTTTTGTGCAGGGAATTTCCATGAGCACAGGGGCTGAGCTGACACAGAGCTGTGGTCTTGGTCAGAGATTCTGTGGCACTTTCAAGGTTTGGAAAGAAAAAAAAAACCTGCAGAGCTTTACTGTAAATTAAAGCAAACAATAGCATATGAAAGCAAAACAGTCATAAACATTTCCTAGGAATAATTGGCGAGGGATCTAAAAATAGAGCTCCGTCTAGCAGCGTGTTTAGGGAAACCAGTGCACGTATAAATGATGGGCAGAAGGAGAGTGTAAATAGGGGTGAGATAATTATGGGTGGAGTAAATCCCTTTGTGCTCAGTGACAGGCAGGGGTGGAGCAGTGCAAAGGCTCACTTCGGCCTCCACTATTAAGTGTGCTTGTAGCTTGTTATTTTGTGATATTAGCAAAAATTCGGCCACATGTGAAAGATATTGTAAAACTGATGTGGTAGCATTAACTGCAAAAGTAAAAGCATGACTCTTTGATGTAACACCAAATAAGAGTAAATAAATTCAGTTGATAATCTCACTGAAAATCAGCTATGAAAAAAGCTACAAAAAAACCCCAACCAAACAACAAAAAAAGCAAAAACATAAAAACTGTAAAATCAGTTTATATGCTGGATGAATTTGGCAATATACGTAGTTACCTTGTCTGTTTTAATTTTAAATCTAGTGTCACAAATGTTCTTCTTCTGAAGAACACTGCAACATTTTATATCAGTGTGTGTATACTATATATAATTATTCCTATTTTTTCTCTGCTGTGTTTGAAAAATTGGGGCAGGTTGTACTTTCAAATAGTCAAAATACTTATTCAATTCCTTTGCACTTTTATCTTGAAATCTGTGGTGTCCATAATCTGTATTAAGGTGCGTAAACTATTCAGCAATCAATAAATAGATAACCAGAAGCATACTGTATCTATTGCTTATTATCATTGTAATAATTAGAATCATAATACTAATAAGAAAAAAAATCTTCATGCTATCTTCTGTATAGCATCACATAAACTATGTTGTTTGTAGGTAAAAGTGTGTTGTTATTAGTCTGTGCAATTTAATGCAAGCTATTGACAAATCATATCTACAGATAATGATTAAGTAATAAATACAAGGGGATTAAGTAGCAACTTGTTTAGGGTCCTGCAGGTGCAGCTGTGGTGGTTGTCATGTTCCCACTGCGTGACACCATCACCTGTGTGATTACTGACTGAGACGTGTTCTCTTTGGTTAATTCATTCATGAATTGTATTTTCTACACCCACTTCATGCAGGGAAAATAGGACAACCGGGAAAACATAGAACAATGCAACATTTTTATTTCTGAACTATCAAATAAATGATTTTTCATTACTAAACCAATTGAACCATTAAAGCAATACTATCACCACAACAAATTCCTTGTGTGTGTCTAACAACTTGGCAATAAAACCTTTTCTGATTCTGATTCTGATTCTAGCTGGAGAATGTCCCCCAAGACAGCAGGAACATTGAGGGAACAAGGCATAGAAAAGTACGTTGAAACAACTATGTTGCAAACCACTATGAAGCCACGCTCACTTTCTAACATGTTTACCAATGGGCTTAATTTTTGACTAAATAGGTCACTGATTCATGGTTCACAAACACAAGCCTGCTAAGCCACTAAGGTATTGATGTTTGGTTATATTTGCAGCTAAACTAAGAGGTTACCTGGTGTCGTTTTTTGTGAGTCTATCACCATGGCGCTCACAAAGATCTCACTACAGTATGACACAGTCAGAGCTATGAATAAACTGATATTTTGAATGTACTAATCACTAGACTTTCATCCAGTGAGGGTAACTGTTAGCACAGGGGAGGCCCTGTGTCACTCTTATCCCCGGGGGTTATAAACAATGCAGCAGAATGTCCAAAATAAGCTGTATTTCCACTGGAGAAAAACATCCCAGTAATCATATCTGCTACATCTCCACCTGTTTCCATGATTCATGCACACCCTCATCATGTGTACGGTAACTCCCCCTTCAGAGGAGAGGCTGCAACCCTGCTCTCATTGTGAGCAATACACTTGAACTGGCTGAAAGAATCAGGGGAAATTGCTGAACTTTTCAGAGTACCAAAACAAACAAAAACAACCAAATCCTTCTGTACAACAAACAATGTCCATGATACTCCAACATCACCACTACTGATCCATTTTATGTGTATTTGGGTCAAATTCCTGCCAACTGTCCCTCTTTCACCATGTGAGCGTGCGCACATGCACATGCACATGAATATCCCTCCCAATCTCCCGATGACCCTTTTCTTTCCCCCTGCCACTCACTCGGATTCTCATTCGTATTTTTTGTCCCTTAAAGCAAACAAAACAATTCTTCATCCTCTTTTTCAAACTCAACGTCCACAATTTTCGCCCTTCTCTGACTTTGTCCACACTAATGTGTGTCAAACTGAGGGTATAGCTCTAAGTGGTCAGCGGTGGCAAGTGGGCCGTGGGACCGAGGGGCTCCTGCATTTAGGGCTCTGACAGGCAGCAGGCTGAAATTATCCTATTGTCCTGCTGTCACAATGGATCCATTCACAGTGCTCTCAGCGCCTGATCCACTCCACAGATGCCTGTTGAAAAAAGTCTCTCTCTGTCTCTCTCACGCACAAGAACACACACATGAACAGGAGCCACTGCACCAGTGAAGAGTGTGAAGAGTGACACATGTACTTCCATTGTACTTCCATTGCAATGTACTGTATATATTGTTTATATCTTGTAATTATATATATTTTCTACTTTTTTTTTACCCCTGTACTGCTGCTAACAAGTGAGTTTCCCCATTGAGGGAGAAATAAAGGATTATCTTATCTTATCTTATCTTATCTTATCTTATCTTATCTTATGTAAGCCATTGTGTGCACAGGAGCACGTAAAGATGTGTGATTTTTTTTAAATGTATTCATTCATTTATTTTTATGTAAATTTATTTATGTAAATATCCATCTGTAAATATCCGTCAGTTATCTTTTTTTTATATATACTAGTATTTCTTATTATTTATCTTTCTTCTTCTTCTTCTTCTTATTATTATTATTGTATACCAGTTTACTGTTTATAGTGTTTATAGTGTGTTATTATTATTACTGTGTTATTACTTTTACTTTTTCTATTGATGCCTCTTGTTTTTGCACTATCCACTTTGCTGCTGTAAACTGCACATTTCCCCTCTGTGGGACTATTAAAGGTTTATCTTATCTTATCTTATCTTATCTTTTAACAAGGATGATAAATACACAGACACCCTTTTCACATCCACCTGACTTTCACAAAATCACTCCAGGGCCTCCTTTTGAGTGCTTCTCTTAAAAAGAAAGCAGTTTTAACAGAGGAAGTGCAGGGTGTATTGCGGTTACAACGCCGGTTAATAAGCGCACTGTTTGTTAATGAAGTAGCCAGGAGCCCAGTTTGTTTTCCACGCCGTCTCAGTCCCTCCAGCCCTCTCTGTCTTTTCATTCAGTCTTCCTTTCAAAAACATGCTTCCCCGGGAACAAGGGGGCGGGTTTTTCCTCTGTGGAAAATGTGATTTGAGCCCGGTGAGCCAAAGCCTAAAAAAGCCTCTGTCACCCTCTCTCCGCCGCGCAGGACGACTCCACTTCCCCGAGACGGCAACGCATTCAATCACACGGAAGTGTGACGAATAAATAAAAATCCCATTTTTAGTATCACCGTTAAAAAACTCTGCATGAAAGTGGCGGATGCTTGCAGCGAGTGAATCTGCTGCTGCTGCTGCTGCACTTGCTCGCAAGAACTTGTGCTTTGGTTTAAACGCGCAAACTGCATCTCAACATCATGAAGCTCAACACACACATGCACTTACCCAGAATATGAAGTTGAACACGAACAAAAGGTATTTCACACATTTCATTCCTCCTTCAACCTTCCCCATGTCGTCTTGATGTCACTGGGATTTTTTTCTTTTAATTTATCCCCGAAAAAAAATGCTTAAATGATTGAAAAAGCTTCTCTCAGTGTGATAACGGTCTACACAACAGCACTGTGCGTTAAGACGCTCTCTCTCTCTCTCTCTCTCTCTCTCTCTCTCTCTCTCTCTCTCTCTCTCTCTCTCTCTCTCTCTCTCACACACACACACACACACACACACACACACACACACACACACACACAGGATCAGCTCTTTCCAGACCGCCCCCTTCAATATTACCGAGCGTGGCTGAAAGGGGTCGAGACTAGTGGATGGAGACTTCGTGTGTTGTAGGCTGTTTTCCATTCAAACAAAGTTGTATTTTACAAGAAGAAGCCCTTTTTTATTTTTATTTTTTTTAAACTGTATGTATTTGTTGTTTTATGATTCTCATTTTGACACCTTATGCCACCTCGGAAGTTATTTGGAAATTGCAACGAATTTAATTTCTCTGATTAGGGGCGAGCAAGGGTGAAGTATTTCTGCACATGCGCATTACGGTTCCCTCGCTGCCTTGGATACATTGATACCTGGAGTAGGAGTTATAAATTAAACAAATATCAGGAAAAAACAAACCTTTAAGATCTAAGCCACTGTTGATGATGTCACTTTATAACTGGGGACTACTAACAGTTTTTAGCATCTAATTAATGTTAGCTTTACTAATGTTATGGATTATTGCAATGGCTTCTTTACAGGCCTTAACAAGAAATCAATCCAGAACGCCGAGTCCTTACAAACAGCATATTTATGATAGAGCTTACATCTGGTATTAAACAGGTCATTTTTGTAAAAAATTATATATATTTATACAAATTAGTGTATAGTATAAAAAGTAAATACAGACATATAATTTATGTTTAGTTGTGGAAAGGGGGTGGAGTGGGATTAAATACATTTATTCTTCCCCCCACTCCTTTTCATGTGTTTTGATGGGGTTTTTTTCCTTTATAATAATAATAATAATAATAATAATAATAATAATAATAATAATAATAATAATAATAATAATTCATTTTATTTAGCGGCGCCTTTCAAGTCACCCAAGGTCACCTTACAGAATAAAACAAAAACAAAAATACGATAGAAATACAAATACAGGAAATACAATAGAAATACAATAGAAATTAAAGCTGCAAGCAGCGATGAACGGGCCCTCGCACTCACGTCCACCGCCCCCCATAAGCATATCAGAAATGACACCACCCACGACTCTCTATGTCAAACCATTCAAAAGTTATAGCAGAAAAAAGGGACAACCAATCAGAAGAAGGGGCGGGGCTAATTCAGGCCAATGAAGGTCAAGGAGTCCATACAGAGTCTGATGACACCACCCACGACTCTCTATGTCAAACCATTCAAAAGTTATAGCAGAAAATCGGACAACCTATCAGAAGAAGGGGCGGGGCTAATTCAGGCCAATGAAGCTCAAGGACTCAATACAGAGTCAGATGACACCACCCACTACTCTCTATGTCAAAACATTCAAAAGTTATAGCGGGAAATAGGGACAACCAATCAGAAGAAGGGGCGGGGCTAATTTTCACCAATTATGGTAAAGGAGTCAATACCGAGTCCCATGACACCACCCACGACTCTTTATGTCAAACCATTCAAAAGTTATGGCAGAGAATAGTATTCTAGGGGGCGCTGTTGAGCCGTTAGGCCACGCCCATTAATGCAAACCATGAAATATCAAATGTATCGCCAGGCCTGGCTTGCATGCAAAATTTGGTGACTATCAAATATGGACCAATCAGATGAAGGGGGGGCGCGCCTTTTGGCGTCTAGCGCCGCCACGGTAACACTTTTGAAAGAGAAAAGTAATGCGCGTAGTCGCAAGATGAAGACGCACATTTTGACGTATAACACACCTGGGTGCACATTACGGTTCAGGCCGTATTAATTGCCGAAGGAATGGCATAAATTGCGCCAAAATTACACAATTAATTCAAAATGGCCGACTTCCTGTTCGGCTTCGGCCATGGCTCCAAGAGACTTTTCTTTAATTTGTGCCATGATACAGGTGTGTAGCGATTTTCGTGCATGTACGTCAAACCGTATTGTGGGGCTTGAGGCACAAAGTTTTCCGGGGGGCGCTGTTGAGCCATTTTGCCAAGCCCAATAATGCAAACCATGAAATATCAAATTTATCGCCAGGCCTGGCTTGCATGCAAAATTTGGTGCCTTTTGGGGAACTATCAAATATGGACCAATCAGATGAAGGGGGGGGTGCGCTTGTTGGCGTCTAGCGCCGCCACGGTAACACTTTTGAAAGAGAAAAGTAATGCGTGTAGTCGCAGGATAGAGACGCACATTTTGATGTATAACACACCTGGGTGCACGTTACGGTTCGGGCCGTATTAATTCTCGAAGGAATGGCTCATATTGCTCCAAAATTACGCGATTAATTAAGAATGTTCAAAATGGCCGACTTCCTGTTCGGTTTCGGCCATGGCGCCAAGAGACTTTTCTTTTAGTTGCGACATGATACACGTGTGTACCGATTTTCGTTCATGTACGTCAAACCGTATTATGGGGCTTGAGGCGCAAAGTTTTTTCTGTCTGAACCAACCAGATGAAGGATGGGCGCGCTTTTTGGCGTCTAGCGTCGCCACGGTAGCGCTTTTGAAAGAGAAAAGTAATGCGCGTAGTCGCAGGATGGAGACGCACATTTTGATGTATAACACACCTGGGTGCACGTTACGGTTCGGGCCGTATTAACTGCCGAAGGAATGGCATAAATTGCGCCAAAGTGACACGATTAATTCAAAATGGCCGACATCCTGTTCCGTTTCGGCCATGTCGCCAAGAGACTTTTCTTTAGGTTGTGTACTGATACAGGTGTGTACTGATTTTCGTGCATGTACGTCAAACCGTATTGTGGGGCTTGAGGCACAAAGTTTTCCGGGGGGCGCTATTGAGCCATTTTGCCACGCCCATTAATGTAAACCATTAAATATCAAATTTTTCGCCAGGCCTGACTTGCATGCAAAATTTGGTGACTTTTTGGGCACGTTTAGGGGGGCAAAAAGGCCCTCCTTTCGTCAGAAGAAAGAAAGAAAGAAAGAAAGAAAGAAAGAAAGAAAGAAAGAAAGAAAGAAAGAAAGAAAGAAAAATTCCTACAGATACAATAGGGCCTTCGCACTGAAGGTGCTCGGGCCCTAATTATAATACATACACATATACAATGGACAACCGAGGTGCAACAGTACAGATAACGGAACAGTATGGTGGGAAGTAGTGTGTGGTGACCGGTCAAAGTGAATGGGCAAGTTTAAACAGGTGAGTCTTGAGTTGCGTTTTGAATGTGGTGATGGAGTCTATTTGTCTTATGTGTGGGGGGAGGGAGTTCCAGAGTCTGGGTGCCGTACAACTGAAAGCTCGGGCACCCATGCTGCTAAGGTGTGAGGTGGGAGTGAAAAGAAGTCCAGCAGAGGTTGAGCGGAGGGTGCGGGAGGGGGTGTATTCTTTCAGTAAGTCACAGAGGTAGGTGGGGGCTAGGTTGTGAAGAGCTTTGTGGGTGAGGAGGAGGTTTTTGTAAATGATGCGGTATTGGACTGGGAGCCAGTGGAGTTGGATAAGGACGGGGGTGATGTGGTCAGATGACTTGATGCGGGTGATGATCCGGGCGGCCGAGTTCTGAATGAGTTTATGTGGTGGAATGCCCACCAGTATTTTTTTTCTTATCTTTTTTCTTGTTTTTTACACATGTTCGAAATAAACAAAACGAACGAACGAAACTGGACCATATTACACCGGTCATGAAATCGCTACACTGGCTTCCAGCGAGCCAAAGGATAGAGTTTAAAATCTTACTGCTGGTCTACAAAGCACTGAATGGTCTTGGACCAAAATTCATGCTTGATCTGTTAGTTCCTATGAAGCTCCCAGACCCCTGAGGTTCATCTGGATCTGGTTTGTTGTGGTTCCCAAGAACCAGAACCAAGCAAGGTGAGGCAGCGTTCAGTTATTCTGCTCCTCACCGGTGGAACAAACTTCCTGTAGACCTGAGGTCTGCTCCAACTGTCAGCTCCTTTAAATCAGGCCTAAAAACATTACTGTTTACTGAAGCGCACTCTTAAATTAAATACTTACGTGCTGTACTCTACTTCCCCTTATTTTGAATAACCTGTGCTTTTTATTTTTTACATCTTTTCTTATCATTTTATTTGTTATTTACTGTTTAATAGTGTCTTGCCGCTTTTAATATTGATGTAAAGCACTTTGAACTACCTTGTGTTGAATTGTGCTATACAAATAAACTCGCCTTGCCTTATATTTTTTAAATGCAGTTGTAGCCTAAGTAAGTCATTTTCAGTCAGTTATGGCCACCATCAGATAACGAGGCTCATATTGTAACTATGCTGAATAAAAAAGTACGCCCTGGCATTTACATGAATGTTATTTTGTCACTTGCCATTGTCTTAAAACATTTTGCAGAAAGGTCACGGCCCCCAAATTCAAAGCACCCTTCCCAAACAGTTGCCGCCACCAGCAGTTGAGACTTCTACCTTTTTATTTAATTACATTTTTTTTAAAGGAAGTGCTCAAAGAACATACATAGTTTGAGGTGTTCATTTAGTCTCCAAACTTCTTAAATACCATTAGTGATAAGCAATACTGATCCACAGAGACCCTAACCCTAGCTAACATCCCAGTACCAAACACACTACAACACCATGGGATGTTTTTTGTCCAGACCCTGACTGGGCAGAGCTCTAATGGGAGGACAAGGACGACCTGCTCAATATTAAATGTGTTGACTTATGTTATAGCATCTTTATACATAGTATCGTACACCCCCATCAATGTTTGTATAAAAAGGAGCATTAAAAAGAGAAAGTCGGTATCTTGATAAAACACGGACTTGTCATTTGGAATTCAGAATTAAAATCTCCTCCATCACAGGAAAAAGTATGTGCAATGGACACACCTGCAAGTTTCCACATAGTTCTTGTGCAAGTCTGTTGGAGCAGGATTGGCTCATGAACTAGTTATGTTGTCACATCCTGCTGGAAGAAAAAAGTGAGAACCATGCACCAACCACTGAGTTCATTTTTGAGTTCAAAGGAAAAAAATAAAATAAAATAAACTAAATAATCAAGATTACAACAGGAAAGACTTGCAGCCCATGTTCTATATACTGTATATAGAAAAAACCTGCCTGGATATATGGATATATGTATACATACTGTATATATGTGTAACAGTGAATATATATGTTGCAATGAATATTGTGCAATATTCATTAACTTGTGTCACACAAGCATGAACAGTGTGTGAACCAGCAAGTGAAAAATGGGGAAGTCTTGAATCAGATACTATTTTTGATGCTTAAAAAAGTTTAGAAGACTCTCGAATTTGTTGTTTTGTAATTTCCTCTAAACAAAACAACATCCGTCCATTTTCTAACAGAGATGAACAAACTTTTTGCGAAACTTACCGCAAAGAAAGAAAGACAGGAAAAAAAGAAAGAAAGAAAAGAAGCACAGACTAAAAAATAAACATGGACATTACTCCAGTGCTGAGATGCTGAAATAAGCTGTTTAGTTAAGTTAATTTTAGGGAGTCTTTCTTCCCAGCATATAACCTGTAGAAGCCTAAAATACAGTTTAAGTTCATTCAGATGTGGAGGGTAATTTAAGTTCATGTGTTTTAAGGTAATTTAGGTGTATTAAGATAAATATATACTATTTACAGGTCAAATATTTACAGGATAATAAGTTCATGGTTAAACATAATAATATGTTTACAGGATTATTGACTTAAAGGCTAACAATTCTCATGTGTAAGAAGTAGCTTTTTGCAAATTTGCATATTTAATTTTAATTTCGTTGTGTGCTTGTCACGGCCATCAGTCGGGCAAATTGAGTGGAGCCACACAGTTTTTGGACCTCTTTCAAATTGATCCTTTTATTCTTTATTATTTGTGGATAATTCATGCCTGTACCATTTTTTACTTTTTTGATGTAAACTATTGAACCTAGAGAATCCAGCTTTATTTTCTTTGTTTTTTGCCATTAGGTGGTTTGTAACAGCAAACGGAGAGTGTCAAGCTTATGGCCTCATAACCCGTTGCCATATGATGAAGAGTAATATGTTGTGTTGTTCAGTATTGATCCAATTCTCAGTCATTTGATCCAATTCTCAGAGGTCATTTAAAAAAATCCTTCATACCAAATGCCATCTCTTTATTGAATGCAACAAAGTAAACAATCCACAACCTTCAATTGAACTGCTATGTCCCTGTTTTATGTTACTTTTAAAAAAACACAGAGACCATTTATCCATGCTTTTATTGTCTTTTATCCATGCTTTTATGCTATACTTGTTATTTTAGAACTGCGTGTCTTATATTTTGTTGAGCCAAAGACAAGTTTCCACCCTGGTGGACAATAAATAATTATTCTATTCTATTCTATTCTATTCTATTCTATTCTATTCTATTCTATTCTATTCTAGCTGTCAAGCACAAAAAAGACACGACTGTCTATAACTATAGCTAAAGAAAATCTATAGGTTATAAATGAAAAGAGAGCAGGGATCAACATGAACATATTCCACACAATGATGGCGAGACATGGGGGAACACCCAAAAAGCACTTCATTTTTTTTATCACCCTCAATTACAGGCCCTGCTTAGAAAATGTCCTTATAGGGGAACAAAATGCTCCACCAAACTGGCATGATGGAGAGGGAGGGACAAAGACGAGTGAACAAGCACTTAGATAATGCATTAATGTGATTGATCACCGTGTCTTTTCAACACTTAAACAAACATAATGGACAGAGTGGAGTACGGAGAGAAAAAAAGAAAAGTTTAGTTTGGATGCTGCCCATACCAGTGTCCAGAGGACAGAGGGCAGGCTGATGAAACCACTGAGTCCCGGCTTGTTGTTTGTACTATCGATGGCTTGGTTGCTATGTTGTTCTAAGTATGTGAAGAAGAGGAGTCTAGACATGTCGTAACTATCATGAGAACATAATTATAAATATCCAATCATTTGTGACACAACATTTTAGCATGCAGGCTTACTTGCCAGTTACAAATGGACAAAATGTCTTGGGAAATGTAATGTCGTTGTTCTTGTGTCGTATTTTAGGCTCTGTCTAAGCTTAGAGGTAATTTCACATCGGATCTCATGTGTTTCATCTTTAAAAAGATCTAATTGCTCTCTTTTAGCTAAGGACTGAAACTTGTTATATAAAAAACGCTGATGTCGAAGGGAACACTATTTTCCATCTGTGGTAGTGCAGCACCATCTAGTGGTCTTGGTGGGGATTTATTGTTAATTTTTCGACAGATGTAAAGTATAACTCCAGGCTTACACGTGTCCCCGAAAAATGAGTGCCGTCTTTAAATATTTGAATATCATCTTTTGATTCAAGGTAATGTTTTTTTTTCATCCCCTTTATTTAAATATTGACCAGTATGACTTCAAAATGGTTTGAACATATCTCAAATGAAGTTTATGAGTGAACATAATACTCAAACCATCCTCTAATGCTTTTTAAGAAGACTGAATTTCTCGGCATGGCTCACTCTCTCTTTAAAGCAGGCTGCTGTCTTGCATAACTCCACAGTTGCACCAGCAAAATCAGCAGGAAGCACTCTACGTTTAACAAATCCCACCGCCTGAGAGCAGTTCCTGCCTGGCCAAGTCAGAGGTTATCTGAAGTCACAGCATGAAAAAGCTTTGATCAGACACCGTTGCTATGATGAGGTTTCCTGGCAACCCACCCAGTGCTTCAAACACACAGCAAATGATCTGTGAAGCAGCAAAGAGGGAACGTGAGAGCAGCCCGTCTAAACTCTCACCTGGGACGGGGCTGATGGGAGGTGAAGTGCAGCATTTGGAGAGAGGCACGCGTGAGCAGACGGTTAACAAATTCAGTTCCCAAAGTAAAGACAAGAAGGAGACTGTGTCTTTCTGAAAGATGCTTCCATTGAATGGAGAGTGGAGATGCAAGCGAGATATGGAAAGTTCTTCTCGTTGAATATGGACGTCAGCAACATTCATGTATTATCTGGTATTTTGTACAGGAGCAGTGTGTTTATATGTTTTCACAAATGAGTTTGTCTTTAGCAGTGTGTTCTAAAGGAGGCTCAGCCTTCACATACAATGACATTTTTAAGGGAGAGTTACCATCTTATTGTATATGTGTTAGGGCTGTTCGATTTTGCCCAAAAATAAAATCTCGATTTTTTTCTCTCAAAATCCGATTTTCGATTACGATTACGATTATTTTGTGAATTGACAAAAGGCAAATAAATGATTTCAAATATGCTGTTTTTTTATTGAACATTTGCCCCTTTGGGCTTTAAGTGCAAACTTTGCTCTTATTAAACCAAAAATGAATGAATAAAGTGCAAAACTCTGTAAAATAAGTTGAAAAAAAGTTTTAAAAAATATAATAAAATATAAAGTTTTATCTCTGAAAAAAAAATCAGCAAATCAACACTTGCCGGTCTATCGCATCTGGCTTGAGGGATGCCCGGTGGCATGTTACAACGCCCCCTCCTACACTAAAGAGCCTCTACGATGGGGCACTTGTCGCAGGTATTGAGAGGTATTTCCATCAATCATTAATATGGTATCAATCATTAATATGTGTGCAGACAAGGTGTAAAAAAAAAAAAAAAAAAAAAGTGAAAAATCTATTTTACGATTTTCACGTTTTAACATCGTTCTAATTACATAATCGCGATTACGATTTAAAATCGATTAATCGAACAGCCCTAATATGTGTGTTTCTCTTCTCCTTCCACAAGCTGCATTTTCACCTTCGAATACATCAATTGTGGCCAAATACCTCTGTTTTATTTCCACATGCTGCTCCTGTTATGTTCAGTAATGACATGGCAGGTAAAGTTTTTCATTGTTCTTTTCCACGTAAACTTCATTCTAAATGACGCAGCACCTCCTCCACGCAGTCACACACGAGTTGTTCATACAGATTTCCAGATCTTTTGATGAACTCTGCGGTTAAATGACCTTTTTCTATTGAGAGTGTTACAGAAAAACATTAACCTGGAAAGACTTTAATCTCATTTTATTGCTTTAGCCTGCTATTTAGACATTATTTCCTTTGTTTTCAGAGCCCCACTTATTTAGAGGAGCTTACTAGAGCTGCTGTTTGTATGTGAGGATCATTACTGATGAATTTTCCAAAGTAGCAACCAACACGTTTTTTCTTCCTAAAACCATTAAAATGTGCGAATTTAACTGCGGTAACTGAACCTTATGAAGTTATTCTGGGTGTTCTCTGGACCAACATATTTGAAAAGCAAGTTGTTTTTTGTAATGTTTTCCCCTTATTAGCAAGTATGCTCCTCATTCTTTCCAGTCAGGCAAAGATTTTCCTGACTGCTGTAAAAAATTGCAGCCAGTCACTGTTCTTCTCAGTGTATAAAACACTGAACTGGACTCTGATGCCTTTGAGAACAACATTCCTTCACCCCGAATGGCCAAGTTTAGAAGATGATTGGTCTTTGTGTTGTACATTCTCCCGAGGTCAGAACTGCGATTCTGTCCTGCAGTCATCTGTCCTGGAATAAGGCGTTAGGTTTTCTGTCACCTGAAATTCAGAGTACATCTTTGTAGATTGTGGTGAAGTTGAGTCAGGGTCAGATTAGTTTGAACTGTCTCAAAATTCTTTGCACTTTGGAATTTATTTGAGACTCTCTTATGTTCAGTAACTCAATGTCTACCCGCTGCTACTTTTGCAAGGTTCATAAATAGAAGAACAAAATATAAATAAATAATACAAAATACAAAAAAATAGAATAATAAGGAAAAAGTCAAAACAAAACATTAACCTCAGGACTAAAATCACAAATACGCAGACTTTGATGACATATCAGTTAGTTGAAAGAGAGAAAAAAATAAAACCTATAAGTAATCGTGATAATAAATCAATCAAATACAAGTTTTAAAGTAAAAATTTGACCATCAAATCTAAAAATCAAAAATGGAAACAACAAACCAGGCAAGTACTGAGGTGTTTAATAAATAACAGATGAACAACACAACAATAACATCAACATTAAAAGTTTGAATTCATTTTGTATATATACACATAACTGTATATTTTCATATTTGACTTATAAACCATAAATATAACATGCAGTCCTCATAACTTAAAACAACCAGGACTTCTCTGACTGAGGTAGGGTCAGGGGCTGAGGGGTCAAATGAAGGTGTGTGTGTAAGTGTGTGTGCACACTGAATGTTTTTATCTGTGGGGGTGTGTGTGTGGAAATGGAGGAAAGGACTACAGTATTGGCAATAAAGCTGCAGTGGCTGTTTAGTAGAAATGTGTGTGTGTGTGTGTGTGTGTGTGTGTGTGTGTGTGTGTGTGTGTGTGTGTGTGTGTGTGTGTGTGTGTGTGTGTGTGTGTGTGTGTGTGTGTGCTTAGTTCATAGTTTAGTGGCCATGAGTCAGTCAGTGGCCCAGTCTTCCTGCCCAAGACTTCCGGCTGAGAACACACACACATGCAGCATTGATACGGATGAAACGCCAGGCTGTCCGTTCCTTAAAGGTGGTCAGGGCACTTACGAATATGTGTGTGTTGGTGCAGTAAGAGTTCCAGTGGCGACTGTCAATGCCAAGACAGCCCGAGTTGCCAGGCTTGGACCCCTGTTTGCCACCCCGTCCCCCAGGTCGTCCCCCGTTTGCAGCCCCGGATCCTCTGTGTGTGGGGGATCGACAGGTGGTCTCGTAGAAGAACTGTTTCTTCACCACGTTGTTGATTGTAACGTTTGGTAGCACCGTCACCTCGTTCCCAGCTATGTCCGTGGCTCGCGTCAGATTGCCAACCCAGGTGTTAATGCTGTCACATACTGAGTACTCTCCTCTGTGCATGGTGTGCATTCCTGCCCTGCGCCTCACCCTCACCCCTCTCACCCCTTCAGTGTCGAACCCCTCACCTTCCAGGGCATCGTGCGACGGGGGCACCTCACTGAAGACGACCCGGGGCGAGGGCCGGTAGCGCCTCTTAGAGAAGATCTTGGGGTCCACCACCGGACTGAAGGGGTCCGGGGAGGTGCCGACGGTGGAGCGCCTGACGGCAGGGCTCCTGTCCTGCGTGTGTGACGATGCCCGCTGGGGCTTCTTGGTCCTGTGATGGCTGGTCCTACGGTGATGCTGTGAAGCGTGGTCCTCGGAGAGGGGGTCCCTTGCTGCTCTCTCCATCTGTCCTGCTCGGTGATTGGCTCCTGTCTGCTGTCCTGTTTTGTGGTGGGATGCCCCGGCGCTCCGGTCCAATCCACCTCCCATGTTCAGTACAGCTTGGACGCCAATCAGGAGGAGCAGGACCAGTGGTGACGACCTCATGGGCACACGTCCTGAGTCAAACACACACAAAAAAGTTTTAATTTCCTTGAGAAATTTTTTTTTTCCCTTTTACTATAAAGTTTATACATAGACACACAAATAGGTATATATTAAGGCTGGGCGATATATCGAGATTTTAATATATATCGATATATTTTCAAACGCGATATGGTACGAGACAATATCGTTTATATCGATTATAAAAAAAAAATAAAATAAAAAAAATAAATAAAAATTACGATTTTGATATAGCTTATTTTGTGTATTTTAATTTAATTGTTATGCAGGAAAGGGATATTTGTTTTATTTTATTCAAGAAGCATTTTTATTCTATATATGCAGGCAGTTTATTTTTATTTCATTTGTTTTATACATTTTGATATTGTGCAGACCTCTGTTAACAAAGGTACCTGTGTGACATTTGGCACGAGGCATTGTATTAAAACTGACTGTTATTTTAAGGGTTTGCCTCAGAAAAAAATGAAGCTAACAGAGATGCTATGCTATAATGCTTTGGGGGAAACCACAATTATGTCACAGAAAAAATATCGAGATATATATTGAGTATCGCCATTCAGCTAGAAAATATCGAGATATGACTTTTGGTCCATATAGCCCAGCCCTAGTATATATGTGTATATATATATATATATATATATATATATATATATATATATATATATATATATATATATATATATATATATACATACATACACACTTATATATACACCTTAACTGATATATTTATGTATATGTACAAATAATCCTGGGAGATGCTACACATGTAGCAGAAGTAATATGTTTTTCTGGATCAAGTGAAGAGGTGTTTTCTGATGGGTTATTACTCTGTTGAGTAACAAATCTTCTGTTAACTTTCACCACCACAGCCACTGCTTTGGGCGTGTTTTGTTGTGTGTGTTGCCTTAGTGACTGTTTATATGCACCTGTGGAATGTGTCCAGTTGAAGTGGGAGCCCCTGTGGACTCTAAAGCCAGACTCCGCTGCAGGCCGGGCCCCTCATGCCTGCCATCTGGACCCCCTGAACCACAGCTCTGTAACATACACACACATTCACACTAAAGGCTTGTGCAAATTACATTTTACTAGAACAAGTTTCTGCTGTTAAAACTTGTAAAAGTTGATCTAAAAGGAAGCTCTGAAATGCAAATGTTGTATACACCTTAACTGATTAGATAAAATAATCAAGGTCACTTTATTCTCATGCACGTTGGTGCTTTTTTTCCTCCCTGAGTTACAGTTAAAGAAATCTACAAGGAACTCATACTCAAGTCATCCTCTTTCAGACTTACACGCCCCACAGACAACATGAGCGTGAGCAAAACATCTACTGTGAAATCAGTTAAGCAGGTAAACCTGCTTAAAAAACACAAATCTTTCACTTCCTGTTTGGAGGGGGTCATTGTTTATCCCTTTGAGCTCACACTTACACATTGGCCTGAGGTCTTTTGCTTCTCGTAATATGTTTTATACCATATATTCAAACACGATCAGAAAACATGCATTCAAACTTAGTCACAGCTTGAGTGGAGACACATATGTCATACATGTAGGAATGCATGTAAAGCTGTATTTTAAGAATAGTGTGCAGGCTTAGGTTCTATGGTGTGCAGGAATAAACACTTCCTCTCTTATAAACACACAGCAGGACACAGAGGGGAGTTGACTTATTCCATTTTCTTTTAACATGCATCTCTAAACTCTATACTCCAGAGTGTATGAGTTGTTTTTTTTTTTGCGTGCACAATTTTACCTGAATCTCACAGAGTAATCTAATAAAATTATTTAAAAAAAAAAGGATTTATTGTTTGGTTTGTCAGGATATTCTAAAAGAGCCGGGGGAGATTTGTTTTAAGCCCTAAAAATGATCAAATCACTGCATTATAGTCGGGCTTATTTATAAATATTTGTTTAATATTAATTAGCCTCATATAACAAATGTCCTCAATATTTTTAAAGGCATTTATCTAATTGTAAGAGAGAAAAAGGGGGAGCCCAGAAAAAATCTTGTGGAACAACATGTTAAAAGTAAAAGCTGTAAAACCACCTCCAAGCAGCTGCAGGCTCCTGTGACTAGAGTTGCTAGTATTATGAAGAAGTGACAACATATAAGATCCACGGGACTGTAGCCATGGCACGATGGCTGCACGAGGTCATGCAACCCCAAGTTGACAAAAGATTGTTTGGACACAAATCTAAGAAAAACATCAGAAGACACCCTGCTGAACTCTAAGATCCAGATACGTCGCTGACAGATCGCATCATTTATGGCTTTTTAAACAACAGTAGGCTCAGTGGAAGAAAACTATAGAAGACTCTTAAAATGATTTAATGAAAAACACAATAGAGCTACAATCAAAATGACTAAATTGTATGTTGAGAAGCCACAGAGTTTGACGCAAAAATCTAGCTTTTTGGAAAGTCACATTAAGTCTGTGCTAACAGATGGACAAAATTAGGCTTTCAAAGAATTCTCTCTTCAAAGCCAAGCTTATTTGTTTTATTTTCTACAATCTTCAGTCGAATCAAACTTCAAAAGCAAAGTCTGATTTGTGTTAAAGTTGGAATAAATAATCTCCTAGAAGAATGGCCTGGACTGAAATGCTCATGACCAGAACATGACCAGAAGAGGTCAGTATTGTCTACTTTGCCTTACACAGCAGCTTGGCGCTGACAAGCAGCTGAGACCCATCAAAGTCACAAGCTCTGTTCCCATCAGAAATATTAATCCAGAGGCAAGGGGGGAAATTTAGTATCTTAAATTCCTGCTAACGGTTTCCCTCCCTGAGTTAAAAATGTTCAAGGCCATGAGATTTTTCCTTTCAATCACATTTTCTACATATTTGTCTTGCTCTGCAGCGATGAGAATTAAACCCTAACTCTAACCCTAACCCTAACCCTAGAGATGTTTGCAAATGTACTCAAATGTTGCAACTGGTCCAGTTTAAGATATATGCTTTAATTGAGTATTAATTACTACTTTAAAATCCTTTTGTCATTTCCTTTCGAATGGAACGTGTGTTGTTTAGTCCACCACGTCATAATCATTCCTTAATACTTCTGGGACCATTCTTCCCTTTTCACATCTTGTTTTGCCCTTTCAAAAATAAATCCTATGCACTTTTACTTATGTAATTCTTTAAAATGCAAGACTGAACAATGCAAATGCGTTAACGTTGTGGTCATGCTGTGTTTACTTATGTAAGTACTCACTCAGGCGGGGCCAAAAGACCAGTTTTGCGTTGCATCTGCAAAGCAATTAAGTAATCTCGGCTGATGGAGAAGGGTTTTGTTTCGAGACACTCACTTCACGGAGAAATCTTTTGACTTCAATAAACACAATCAAACACACTCATCCACGTATATACAAGCATGGAGGTGGTCCAAACAGGCGCTGTGTTCACTGATCCTGGGTGACAGGCATCTCACTATTTACATGGTTCAGAGTGAGCCTGGGGGAACCTAATGTTAAAAATATGTGGCTTGTGTTTAAGACCAGTCGAGCCAGCGTAAACACTGCAGCGCAGGAGCACGGGGTCAGAGAGGTAGAATGGTTTAGAAAGCGGCGCTGACTTATAGGATTATTTCAGCACTGGATCAGAATC
Source organism: Cololabis saira (assembly GCF_033807715.1). Taxonomy (NCBI): domain Eukaryota; kingdom Metazoa; phylum Chordata; class Actinopteri; order Beloniformes; family Belonidae; genus Cololabis; species Cololabis saira. Next base: position 23,485,228 of record NC_084598.1, read on the forward strand.
TGTCTCTGTCTCACGTTCTCCTGTAGAAATACTGTATAATGAATAGCAAACACATACACGCACAGCCGTGCAAGCACCACAAAACTCAAAAGCACCTCCTAGAATAGTTGATTTTATGGTCTTGTTGAAATTAAACTGCATTTATCTCCAGGGATTGTGTTAGATCTTTCAGCCAGGCTCCAAAGGTGTTAACTGGACTGAAGGTCTGAATGGATTTTTTGCTCCCAACTTTCCTAATGCTGCTGTTGCTTGGGATTGCTGCATTTACTGTCTCCTCCTGTTGTTTGTCAATGAACACTGTCTCCAATGAGTTAGCCATCTGAATTTCATCAGTTCTTTTCTTTCCATCTCCTATTTTGACTCTGGGAATTCCAACTTACACTCGGCACAGATGTCCCTGCGCACTTTTCCACCTACTTGCTTCTGGCATTCCATGTCCATCATACCTGCCTGCATCTTCCACTCTGCTGTTCAGAGAGGGGAATCAGAAACACAAGCACAAATGGGAAATGCCTTGAAAACGAAAGCTAACAGGAGACAGCCCTGTGGCTATATCATCACAAAGGGATTCCAAACCAAAACCATAAAATTAACAGTATTAGCACACAGTGATACAGACAAAGCGGTTATTCAATACCCTTCTGTAAATCATACATTGTGCAGAGGCCTTCATGGGGGATCTTTGTGGGAACGGAAACCTTATGCGGTGTGCTAAAGAGTTTCCCTTTCTCACAACAGGGTGGCGGCACAGTTTTGCTTTTTCTTGTGAGTCATTAATCATTTTCAAATGCCACAATCATATGAGTAATCAATGCATCACCGTCTTTAACCAGGTTGTGGTTACTTTCATCATCAGAGTGATGTAAGTGGAAAGAAGACATAAGTCACACAGCTGTGAGCTTGTGACCCAGAAAAACCAATCGCTGGGCAGCACGAGAGGAAAACACTACAGACCGAGACAGATTACGAAGCCAAAGGCATTGGAGCCCAGCCACACGGTTACTGGTACTGACCATGTTGTGTTAGTCACTACGTTTTATCTCACTTGCCAGTTCAAACAATTGCCTGCTGATCCGACTCATTTGATTAGAGTTCTGTGAAAGCAACGCAGGTGGGCCCGGCCACGGAGGAAGAGCAAGGCCCATCAGTGTCAGGTCAGTTTACAGTTATCTGTGTGACACATTAGCCATTACTTACACATCCTTGTTAAAAGATGTGCAGGAGCGACATGTCAGCAGGTCTCTAAAACCAACACACTCTTCTCTCAGAGTGATGACAAATGCATCAGATTATGAGGGGGTGAGAAGGAGGGACTGACAGCAGCCGAGGTAGAGAGTGAAAAAAGAAGGAGGCAGAGAGAGGTTGATACAGAGAAAAACAGAGAAAGGTAAACAGTTATTCTGCATCTCTCATCAGCTCCTTACAGCGCAGTTCCTCCTGCTGTCAGCCACTGGAAATCATCAAGTCGGATGTCCGACGGGTCAACATGTTCCGTTTACATAAATGGTTCTCACTTTTGGAGAATGTTTCATTTTAAAATGAAAATCTCCAATTAGGACTTGTGATCACTCAAGTGTACCAATTTTTCATTTGTTGCAGTAGTTTGTAGGTATGTACCACTTCCAGATCTCATGTAACCAGTTTTATTCACAATTTCAATGATTCATCTATGAAAGTAGAATCTTCATGTCATAGATTTGATGAGCTGCAATATTAAAACAACTGCAACAGGCAATAAACAGCGATAAATCACATTTCTGTCAAGTTATGTCCTCTAAACATCACATTGTGAACATATAACAGAAATCAGACAAAGAAAAAAGAAAACACTGGAACAGTACAATTTGTGGCTTTTTCACACATGCAAAGTTTTCTGCTAAAGAGCCTTGACTACAAATTATGGTTTTGAAGTTTTGAACCATATTCTTTCTAGGACTCACAATCTGGCTGAAATGCTGTATACAGTATATGATTTTTTTTCCAGGGCTGTATAGAAATCCAATTGCCAACTCAGATTTGGGAACTGTGTCCCTTCAGTATGTGGTCCTATAGACCAGATAAATGTCCAATATTTGGCAACATGAGAGCAAACGGACGCATAATTAACTCGTCTCTTATGCCTTAACGCATGCTGTGAGCATTGTCGTCATCTACCTTACAGGTGTTGTGCCTAGTTACGGCTGCCTGACATGAAACATAACCCCCATTGTGGTAACACGCACAGCTAAAGCAAAAACTAATATACGTTCAAATGGCTAGGTGTGCAGGTGTAGCCATAGCAACAGCTGCAACACAGACATCATGATCAGGGATTGAAAGACCCTTTGGAGAAACAGGGAATGTGTGGAAGATATTTGTGTATCTAAGAATCAAAACCTCAGTCAGCAATCACAAGAGAAGATTCTTTAATAAGGGTGTTCATATGCTTTTTGACGTAAACATTACATTAAACACTGTTTTAGAATTCTGAGTTGAAATATAAAGTTAGGGACAAAACAACGTTTCTAGAGGGTTGTACCTGGTTTTTGATATTGGGCATCCGTTTTTAGGTTGATCTGTGGCGATTGGCAATGATATTTATGAATGAATTGTCAAATAGGAAAAATCTACCAGATACTGACCGTATAATTGTGAACAAATTCTTATGATTGAGAAATGTACACAGGAAAATCTGCATCCTTAATGACTCCTTCGATGGATATAATAAGATATTCTGAGAAGTTATGAGTGATAAAGTTTGGGAAAGAATGGGTGCTGCACAGACTTTCAGTATCTCTGGAGTTTATATAATTCTGGATCACATTTTTATTGACCTGGGTCCACAATTTTCTTCTGCTCTGGCCAAAAGGCTGTGATTGTCATGGTTTTGGTATTTAGTTCCTGTTTTATTTTGAAACCCGTGTCTTTGTGTTTCAATTCTGTCTTGACTTCCCTTGTTCCCATCTGCCCTGATCGTGTGCACCTGTGTCTCATCAAGTCTTCTGCGTATATCTTCTCTTGTCTTTCCTTTGATCCCTGTTGGTCCGCACTGTTTCTACCCCCCTTGTGTCCTGTCAAGTTTTAGTCTAGGGTTTAACGCTTGTGTTTTGTGTAGATCCTGCTCAGCAGCGCTTTTGGTTTGTTTTACTTAATAAATCACCTGTTTTGCAACTCCTGCCTTTGCACATCTCCTGCGTTTGGGTCCTACAATGACTTTTCAGTGAGAGTCGTCCTCCAAAAATATTGAATACCGATTTCCATCCATATTTGTTTTGGCAACCTATACAGCTAATTGCTTTTTCATCTCTGCTTAGCAGCCTGTTTTTTGTTCTGTTGTTGCTCGTGCACCTCTATGAGAGTTTACACAGGCACCAGTCTATTTAAGTTTAAAATATCACATCAAGTTCAACGCTATATAAACCTGCTCCACAAAAATGCTCAGATACAGGCCATTAAATGAAGCTAACATATCGTTTAAATAAAAGTTATAGTTATGTTTAAAATGAACGTAAAAACTTACAGGAGATTTAGATTCACTTAATGTTTGTAAGTACAGTGTTTTAGTAGCTTCCCTTTAATTTTCACTTGCAGTTTGACAGTGTCTGAGCATTTCAGTGAGCAGTTTATATGCAGTAACTCATTTTAAAAGCATCTTCCAGTTTCTCCCAGTAAAGAGTTCAGTCCATTCACACAAGGCAATATCTACAAGCTGTGGGACAACCAACACACAACATCTATGGTATTACACGAGGAATCCGTATTCTTTGATTAGTGCTTGAAAATAAAACTCAGGAGTTTGAACATTTTCTGACTGACTGGAATTCAGATTTCTGCGATCAAATACAAGTTCACAGATACTTCTGTGAGAAAACAGACAGACTCAGAGACTTTGATGTTTACAACACCGTGCTGTGTTACTGCCATACTCAGTCTGACTGTAGATCATACAGTCTAACGTTTAGCAGTTGAACGGCTTAATAATTTTGGAGATGCAAATACAAAGTTGTTTTCGTAGTCTGGTTTTGACTTTTATTGAAACAACAAAACACATGTGTTCTTGTTAAAATCCGTGATGAGCTGTTATGTGATTGAAGCTCATACAGGATGGCTTGTCATGACCTCATGCAAACCTATTAGCGGTTTCAGAGTCAGGGAACTTTGCACTCTTTGCACCGCAGGACTGGTGCATCATTACAAACACAGCTTTCATTCATGTGGAGCTGCGTGCCGTTTGGTAACGCGTTGATGTGGTCACTACTGTCATCTCTAGATCATGGGTCAATAGGGGAACTGATCTGTGATAAAGTTGAGCCATGCACACATGCCTTGAGTCAGTTTCGACCATGATGCAAACTTGCCGTTTTTCCAGCCATTTTTCTATTAAATTTGTGCTTCTCCTTGGTGAATTAGTCACTGCAATAGTCATTAACTGCATCCAGCCATAGTGCTACAAGCAGGAGCGTAATCATTAGGCCAATTTGTTGTGATGAACAACCTTTAAAAAACAGACTTACTATGACAATTCATTTAAAATGAAAATATAAAAAATAAACTTAGTTTATTGTGAGTTTTTGTTTTTGAGTTCGTAGGCATTTTTTAAGACTTTAAGACATTTAGAGATCAATTAAGGCCTTATTTTTAGGAAACTTAAACAAGTTTTCTACAAAAAAACAAAAATCTTAAACTTGAACATGTTTCATTTTTCATGGATACAAAAAGGACATGATTTTCAGTGTCCTGGTGAACTACAATACTGATGTCAGCAATGCACTAAAATCTGGGGGAGAGACATACTCACAATTGTATCAATTTATCCTATTTTTCAATAATAGCCTATTTATTTTATATTAATTTTATTTTTTGAAGTGGGGATACTTGTTTCAGGTTTGCAGGAGGAACCTGGGTCCATTCTTGTTGAAAACATGACTTAATGTGTCCAACAGTCTCATGTCATGGTTTCTCTTCTCCATGATACACTCGATGAGCGTAGAGTTGAAGCAGCTCACACTGTTGTAAACGGCCTCCTCTTACTTAACATACAGTTTTGATGAAGCACTTTGAAAATAATTTCTCTTTCACCCATTCGTACACGTGGCTTCGTATTTTCTATTTTCAACCTGTTGGAGTATATATAAAGATTTTCTAGTTTATTCAGGTGTCAGGCTTTTGGGCCAGGATGACTGGGGGAAAACGTTTAGGAATTTTTGCAGCATAAAAGTCACTTGAAGAAAAAGACCACCACAATTGGTCTCTATAATAATATAAGAAAAGAACATTTATTATTCTAGATTACAAACAACTGACAAACACCAAAATTACTTCATGGCACACGACTCCACTTCAGAGTAATCTTGTTTTCCCTGAAGGCAGGATGTGATTCCTTCCTTTCCTTAAATCATTTTTCTCTGTGGATAATTTTCTAAACATGTAATAAAACCCTTATATTTAGACCCCGTCCACACGTAGCCGGATATCTGCGGATATCTGCTAAACCGGAGATATTTTCCTACGTTTTGACCTGTCATCCACATGAAAACGCAAATAAACGAAACTTTAAAAAAACTCCGGGCAAAGTGAAGATTTTTGAAAACTCCGTTTATGTAGATGCGTGTAGACACACACAACCGGAGTTTTGCGTTTTCGAACGTCACATTATGCGCCAAAACAACAACAAATCTGCTCTGAGGTGCGCCTTTTGTTTACTACAGATGATCCAGCATCTGTTCTCCAAGCCCTTAAATAAATGGTCTCTGGTCTTGACCACCGCTTACTGCGTTACACCGACACAGAGCCTACAACCGTAGGGTACGCGGAGCCGCGGAGGTGCAGCTTCCCGGGAGCCGCAGATGATCTACAGGTTACAATACTTATGAATGTGGTCGAAAACGCAGATCTTCGGTTATGTGTGGATGCAAATTTTTTTATAAACGGAGGGGGGAAATATTCGTTTTTTAAAATACCCGGCTACGTGTGGACGGGGTCTTAATTACCATATTTTTTTAAATGTCAGTTATGAGGCCAACAGCTTTCAATCAAGCATGCCAACATGCATGCTGGGTCCATGGTATCCCAAAACCAAGCGGAACCCAGGATTCACCGGACACAGAGCACGTCTCCTTCTGCTCCTTTGGTCTTACTTTCCATCTGGAACGATCTGGTGGCCCGAGAACTTAGTTGCACATATGAGTTGACGCATCTTGAGTAATACAGTCTCTGGTTACACTTTTGGATGTTGAGGCAGACTTTACTGAGTCACAATGGTTTTCTGGGGTAGTCTCAAACCATGTGGCTAAACTGATAACAGTATCGTGAAAAACCCATGTGGTGCCGTCTGAGGGTTCAAACAACTCACACATCCAATAGTGCTTAACAGACTTGGTCTTAAGTTAAGATCTTCCCGCACTACAAAAATCTTTTATCAATCTTGCACTGCACATGTATAAAGACCCAATTCCTTTATATTTTTTTTATCATTATATTTTAATTGATTGATGATTGTCCAACAGAGTTTGACACAAAGTGGTGAACCAACACCGGTCCTGACTGTGAGAAGTTAAGCCGTACATGGATGCTCTTACGCCCTTAGCTGCAACCAATTTATACGTTTATGTATCGCTCTAAATTCCCGACAGCTGTGAACGTGTTAATATATATATGTCTTTTGGTGTTAGGTTCTTAAGACTGTCGAAGTAATTTTGAGATGTTTATGCTACTCCTTGTCCTGTGGTATTATTGAAAAGTATGAACACGTGTATTCATTTAAAATGAAATCAAAATGAAGTCATAAAGCAAAGACTCACATACTGACGCTGAAGGGAGCTCATGGTATGAAGACGCAAGACAAGCTCTTCTATTTGGTGTGACAGAAAATGCAGCTGTTAAATACCTAAGACTCTATTTCATGAACTGCTCTGCAGCTTCATTGATCTGCTCATAGTTTTAAATACAGAGTCAAATGAAAGCTTGACTGTACATCGAGGTACCTGCATCCCTTTGTTTCTGTGTGAGAACCAAGGCACCTGTTGTAAATCAGAAAGAGTTCAAACAGCACATTCTGCTGTCTGGGTCTGACAACACAGAAGGAAGGAGATGTCCTGTGTCAAACTGAAAGGCACGCGCAACCTGCTAAAGAAGTTTACTCCTCGGTGGGAAGATAAAAGATGTTGACGAAAATAACATTGACTGTGCAAATGTGCTGCAGAGCCAAGTGCTTCAATATGGAAAAATGAGGCATCAGTTTTTGACATCAGTTTGTATTTACTTTAGGTTTACTGCATATGGCCATAAAAACATGCCAGAATTTATAAGGCATGGGTAAACATTTCCAACTTTAAACTATATTTCTTCAGTGCTCATCAAAGGACTGTATTTTTCCCTCAGAGGCTACTGGCAGGCCCACTGACGCCGGTACGTATACACGCTAACTTGAATGTTTCCCCTATCAATAATACACTGCCAAAACAGCACAAATAAATCAAATCCTGTTAGGCATTTAAACAAACGTACTTGTAATAAAGTCACAAATCAAGCAGTGGATGATGAGTAACTCATTATCAGGTATCTATTCTCTCAGTCGGCTTGTTTGAAGATTCACATGTGTGTTAACCTGCAAGTACAAGTAACAATAAGACATAAGAGCAGTCGCCTGCTTCTGATAAAACCATAGCCTCCTGTGTATTTGAAATAGATAAAAGTCTTGGCTTTTATTTAAGCATACGTGGTAAAAGTATACGTCTGTCAGGCATCCGGAGAGTGCCAGAGAAGCAGAGAGCTATTGTTCGGTTGTGTCTTGCTCTCATTTATCTCATTGCACCTGGACTCTGACCTACTGCTCACAGCTATAAGCTATATGTATCATCATTAATACATGTCTGAGTTGGACCACTGCATTGGATCAATCTTGTCTTGTCTTTCAGGAAAATTACACAAGCATTTTTGATCAAATCCAGTGACCCATTCATTCAAGATGAAACCCTGTAAGATGTTTTCCATTATGGCCTCTAAAAGCATAGCCTGGCCAGCCGTTCTAATTCCTTTCCTCTAGGGTGAAATACAAATGGACAGCAGAAGAAACTACTTCTAGACATCATTAGATAGGCTCATGAAGTATCTGGCATAAAGAATGAGAATCAGTCCCGCATTTGCATATAAAGAAAGAAAAAAACCTCTCTCGATCAAAAGTTGACTCGTGTTGATACAGTTGGTTTGACTGAACATACATGTAGTTGAAATGTGTACGGGAAACAACCATTGATAGTGAAAACTCTAAATCACACTCCTCTCTGATGCAACAAGGCTCAAAATCAACTCTCTGCTGTCAAAGCAACAGGATATTTTCATCCAACAGACCGAAGTGGACTTCCAAGAATTACAGCCTTGGCATGCACATATCTCTCTGGTCTGAAAATTATCTAAACTCCCTTTCAGCTGCAATTTCTAACGTCTTCAGCAAAGCACAAAGACCACATGCAGCATGACTTAATTTCATGAAAATAATCTTCCAGAATCATGTAGCATTTAAACCAGAGACAAAGCAGAGACAGGAGCCTCAGCCTTTCCACTGTTGTTCCACATTGGCTTACAGTAAGCTGCGCAATTATTATAATAAGAAGATTGAATCCTTGCGGTATTTGTGACAGAAATCAAAAATAAACATTTTAGCTGGCTTTCATTTCAGCAGTAATTGCATTTGGATGCAACAATAAGGGCTGCATTGTTTGTTTTGAAGTGGTCTGTCGTTTAATCCAAGTAATGAATATCAATTTTGTTTGTTTAAGCTTGTCAGGTCTAAATGTTTTAGTGCAGCAAAGAATAGGTGAGGTCTGTTCAGCAGCAACATGTTTAACATGATTCCACTAGATATGCAGAAGCAATAGAGTTAAAATACCAGACTGAGAATTATTGTTAATTAATAATGCTGAATAAAATAATCATGTTCTGTGTTTGAGGTTGTCAATTGTTATTTAAATGCTTTAGATTAAAAAAATAATTATATATATATATATATATATATATATATATATATATATATATATATATATATATATATATATATATATATATATAAAATGGACAAGCTCCAAATATGTTATGGGTCAACAGATTTGCACTTTCAGGACAACAATGCTCTCTTTGGCGCATCACAGACATTTGTGTGGAATATGTTGACAGACCAAGTCTTTGTTTCGGACACAACCGCTGTCTCCTACTCCTACTTGAATAGATAAAATGTAAATAATCACAGATGACACAGTCTACTGGTGCGATCCAGTTTAACAATATCAGTTTCTGTGAGGGAAATAATAAAAACTACAGACTTTTTGATAATGAGATAAACCTAAAACCACTCAAAAGTTGTGTCTGTGAAACGTATCCATCGTGTCCCTTCCTATAATTAGGCCCATCCCCAGTCAACCCACTCTCTCCCTGCAGTGGACCAGTGGATGTGGGAGGGTAGTTCTCCAGGCAAGGAAGACAGGATGAATAAAACGATTAACATGTTTTCCAGACCCTTAAGTTTTTATGACCTTGACATTCGACAATCTTCTCATGACAAGTGGTTAATCTTTTGGAATGACCAGGGTAATAGCTCCGTCTTCCTGGTGAGAATCAAAAATCCCTAGGCAGTGAAGAGAGAGGAGGAATGCCAGAAGCAAGAATGCCTGCCTGTCCACAGACAGGGTTGAAAACAGAGGGATGGAGAGGAAGGAATCACGGACATCAAGGGATGGGGAGAGGCAACAAGTTATGGAGGGCGGGATACAGATGGACAGTAAGATGATTTGGGAATTGCACAAATAAAGGGAGCATGTGATGGAAAGAAGGAAAAAGATGGAGACAAAGAAGAGTTCAAGGACAGGGTTGAAGGGAGGGAAAAAGGCTACGGGGAGTTAGAAAAGCAGTTGGGAACAGAGGACATGTGGAGTTTAAGCGCTGCCTTTCTTCTCTCAATAGCTTTAGCAGAAAAAAATGTTCTCTTCTCTTTTCTTCAGCTGTCAGAAAATGGAAAAAAACGGTCAGATATTGTTTTTGATTTTTTTCCTTTAGTTATCAAACTGCAGTCACCTTGTGCTACAGGAAAACAAACTGTAAAAAAGTAGTTTACTTTTGTTGACACTAATCTTCGTGGAGAAAATCAGCATCAGTGTCCCGTGATTTAAGTCATTAACAAGGAATTAAAAAAATAATACATACTTAAAATAAATCTCACTTGTGTTTCTGATTTAGATCCCAGACTAAAGTGAGCGTGAGTCATTCATTTCATCAGCCCGAATTTAAATTCTTTCATTTTACAACATTACTGTGCTTTTAAGGTCTTTAACAGATAGCGTATATATTTTTGCATGACGTTCGGACTGTGAGCTTATGGTAAACAAAACAGCGGAGAGGCAATCAAGAGTGGCTCAGGTAAATTTTCACGAACTCAAGCACGAGTGCAAAAAGACAGACGTGCTCGCTCAGACACCAACATTTTCCACTACGTCCTACTCAAGCTGTGCTATTTTCTGATGCCACAAGCGTGGATGTTGGCCTGTAGGTGTTACCTTGATAGAGGGGGCATCAGTTATTAAAGGAGCATGAGGCAGGACTGAGGCAAGATTTATGAAAAAAATTCGTATATGTTTTAAGTTTTCTAGTAATAATGTCAGATGAAGCATTCCAAACCAAAAAGAATGAGCCCTCTAGCGTATCTCTCAGTTGCCTTGAACAGGCTGTGTGCTGCAAAATGTGCTGCAGTGCTGGGGCCGAGTTTCCCGCGCTGTCCTGCGGATGTGACGTCACATGATGCTGCATGTGCGTTCTCCCCGTTCTCCCGTGCCGGCTTCGCTGTTGGCTGCAGTACCCCCAACGGCCGTCGTGGCGAAGGGTGGCGCTAGAGAGTCTCATTTCTTAAAAAGGAGCCTCATGCTCCTTTAACATTAACTTTAAAGTTCCTCCTTGGATTCTATGATTTTTTAAAAAGCTATCATGAGACCATATGTGAATGGGAAATGTGGGATACAAAACCTTTCTAAGGATTATAATGATTATAAGCCAAATATTTTTAGTGTTGATAGTCTTGAGATGTTGTTAAATAGAAAAACTGCATGACAGCAGTGAGTGTTGCCTTCCACTTCAAATTTTTGAAACCTGGATTAGGTTTGACAATTACTTCTTTAAGCTTGCAGGTGTGAAGTGACAAAGTTAATGAACCCATCTCATAAATGCACCAGTTTAGCATCTTAATACAGGATCCTGAGGAAAAATAAACCAGTCAACATTTCAACTGCATCAAAGTTCTTCAAAATTCTGGCATAACATGTACATGTGTTTTTGATCCATTTGACATGTTGACTTCTGTATATAAAATCGCTTCTTTTTAAGGAGGACCGTGGGAAGGTTCATTTCAGAATGAAGCAGCACAATAACCACGACAACCAGATAATCTGTACAACGTCGGTTCTTTGCGGTTGCTGCTGTTTCTGGACAGTCATCGATCTTCTGGTGGTCAGACGGTGTAACAAGAACTGGATAACTGGACATGTTGCCTTTTACCTTACAGGATATATTAAAACAATGTGCTGATCACTGAATGCTTTACTTTTAGTTGATTAATTTGTTATCTGTGGTTGTTTTTGATTCTCAGTCCTGCAGCTCATTTTCACAAAACATTTTCTTAAGCTGGAATTCGTATCATATTGTGTTGTGTTTCTAATGGCATCTACTGTGTCTATTGTTTGTATTGGGGATGAAAATCCTTTTTCCGCTGGGGGATACCACTAAAATTGATGGTCTAAGTTGTTTTTTTACTGACTCATTGAAAATGCATCATTATATTTGAATAGCACATCTTTACCATCCTGAGCTGTAATTGATAAGCCAGGACAGGTTCTGTGGCTTGTCTCAAGGGGGCACCATCTAATTCATAAGCTTACCGCAAAAAGAAAACGTTCCCTCTCCTGTCCTCCTGAAAATGCACTGTTGTTTATTCATTTACATTTTATTTTGGTGTTTTTATCGCTTTAAGGTAGAATAAAACAAAAACACATAACCTTGAATAACAATGCTTGGGGCACAAAATGAAACATATAGAGTGCAATTCATGACAGTGTATATCTTACACATGACTAAGATACACGCCATGTACTTAAAAAAATATCATGGATATTCATTTACATTTTTGTGTTTTGGATTTAAAACAAACAAGCAAACTAATGTAATTTTTTATTTTTTGTTAGCTGGTTTTATTTATTTGATTTTAAATCAGCAAAAATAAAAGGAAGTTTTTTTTTATTTTATCAAATGATACCAATTCTGAGGATGAATTTCACTTTTCTTGACATTACTGTTATCCTCTTATGTTAGAGACATGTCAAACATTTTGGATGGCTTGTACTCTTCTGACTTGAATAGCTCCTTCACAAAAACAATAACCATAACCTCAGCTGGACTTTAGGTCTTGTGACAGCCGATGACAATCAGGTAAAATTTGTTAAAGCAGGAAAAGAGTTAAATAGAAATTTCAATTTCACCTGAGGGAATCAGTGAATCATTTTGAGTGTTTCCATTATAAAATGGTCCCATTGAACCGAACCATACCGTTAAAAAAAATAAACATGGCACGGTACAGTCAGTGTAGAGCTACTGGTGTCAAACGATACAATCCGCCACACTAGGCATTTGGTCTACACCCCACATGGTGGTCCGAGGTGCAGTGGAAACGCTCACCTGAATTGACTGGCCCATTCTAAACTGTACCGCACCAAAGCGAGCCTCTCAATGGAAGTAGGGCTTTAGAGACCCGAGAAGGTAATGATGGGAGAGAAAAGGAGAGTAACTGAGGAAGAGACGGAACAAGAGTAAATAACAGCATTGTAACTTCATCTCCACGACTAAAGAGCTTTATGTGACTGTATCTGCTAACCCTGATGATAAAAATTTCTAAAGCCACACTGACTGCGTTTACATTCAGTCAATAACCCTTTTAAAACCCGAATATTGGCAATAACCAGAATTTGCACGGCCATGTAAACACCAATAACCCCTTTGAATAACCCAAATCTGCTCATATTCATGTTTTTAAAAACCCGAATATGACCCCTGGGTAACTCCTTTTAAAACCCCAATATTCGGTCATATAAACGCCAAACGGAACATGAATTTGTTTTCTGCGCATGCTCTGTTCGCAAGGAATCTTGGTCTTTTGAGTCCAGGAAGTTCTTCTAAACACGGAGAAACGCAAGACCACGCCACACTTTTGGAGTGAGGAGGAGACTAATCACTTCATGTAATGAAAGATATGAACATTTTGGCATTTGTAGACGGTAGAAAGTACCGGGATAGAAAGATTTACAAGAAGGTGAGCGAAAAATTGCGCGAAGCAGCATTTGTTTTGAATTTGGATACAGGAAGAAGAAGTGGAAATGACGCTAATTGCGTCTTCACGTTCTCCGCGCGTCACTGGTTTGATCGAGATATCCCGAATGATTAATTACCATGTAAACGGAATATTCCGAATGTTTCAGTAACCGGAATATTAGCAATAACCCGAATTTCGACTGCATGTAAACGTAGTAACTGATTTTTAGCTTTGTTGGTATATATAAAAAAAGTATATTTGCTTTTTTTTTTATCTTAATTTTGTATTAATTTTTATTTCACTTTTAAATAGTGTGATCAAGGTGTGCTGTATACCCCGAAGAGAGTAAAATAAACAAATAAATAAATAAAAAAAGTCAATTATTGTTATCACTCCTGGTGTTTGTTTGATTACAGCTTCACACCGCTTACTAAAGACTTGACCCCAGCATTTTCTGTTCTGTGTGGTCTTCACATCAGTCTGTCATCACTCTCTCCCTGTGCTTCTGTGTCTCTCTCTCCCTGCCCCCTCCGGCTGAAGTCAACCACCTGTCCATGTGGGACCTCCCAGGCCCATCCTCTGTCTGTTAGCAGCAGGCCATGTTAAGTGTGTGAACAGAGCTATGTGAAAGAGACAAAGTGGCTGCTTTCCAGCATGGCTGCATGTGCTTTTGAATGTTTGTACCCTGCAGCAGAGAGTTTTGAGAAAGTAACATTTACCAGGAACCTAAATGCAAAGGTCTGTGGTTGTAGGGACATTTTCACTTAAAAAGGGACTCAAAGCAGACAAGGAAAAAAAGCTCATGCAGTATCAACTTACCAAGAAGTCATCTTGACACCATTAAGCCTCACATTTTACTCTTAAGAGAACTTACTGACAGGAACACACACACAAAAAAAGTCCAGATAGTTTCAGGGGGCAACCTGATTGTGCCCTCAGTGGTTTGGTCAGCAAGCTTCACGTTGCTGTCTGGCTACAGCATTGTTTTAGGGGGACTTTATGTCCTTACAGCCGTCTATTATGACTAACTCTTGGCTCATCTTTCTGAATTCTTCACATTCTCAGTTCAGTTTGATTGTGGTGTAATAGTAAGTGACTTTCCTTTTATCCTCGAGGGTAAGGCGTGTGGATGTCTGTGATGCGTATCCAACACAAACACACCTATACATACTCAGACACATATCAACCTGAACACTGCTTGTACAGAACCACAAAACAGATTCAATAAATTTTACGTTTTGTAGGCTTCACAGCTGGGACAGAAGATTACAACAAGGATTTCGAGGTCCGTCACAGGAGAAGGGTCGTTCTTTCTTATTTAATACATTGTACATGTTTCCGTACAAATGAACACTGAATACAGCAAACTAAACTATGACATTGTCTGGCTGGACTTGGACGGCACAGCGCAGCAAAATCTTGTAAGTAGTTGCTGAATTGATAGGACTCTACCATGTGTCATGTAATGTTATTGAGAGTTCACATGCAAGTGTTGACATGGTAACTACAACGTTATGTAAGTCTGACTAGCCAACTTGTTTATACCCTTGTACCGTGCTTGTATTGAAGTGATGATGCTGTAACATAGTACTAACAGCATCCAGGTAGTAATGTGGAAGGTCAGATTGTAACTGGGAATTTGGAAACTTGCTTGTTTTTTTTCACTGCCCGATTTCAGGTATTGAGACACAGCTGCAGTCTTCACTATGCTGTCTTCCTTTTAACAGTCGAAGTGAACTGAAGCATTTCTGCTCTGTGACGTTCACGGCTGCCACTGAGCGACAGACGGCAGAGACTGTTTTATATCGTTATTTCTACTTTTTAATGGAGCACTAAAAACTATTACACGCTGGAAAATGTATTTAGTTGTATGCAAAAGAAAAAGAAAAAAAAAAACTGAAAACCAGATGTTCACTGAACAAACACACCTGGATATCGGAAGGGTCCAGCCCCTTAGTCTTTGGGAGATTTGTTTTCCCTTTTAACAAATAATGTAAAACTGTTATTTTGATCTTAAACAAGCCCTTACTATTTGAGAAAAGAAAGAAACCAAAACTCAACTATATTTTCTCCGTTGATGGGAACAAGTTAGAAGTTCAAGTTCAGACGAGCTTCAAACTACCATTTGGAGTAAATGGTAAGGAAAGTAAGAAGAAGACGGTGTCATCGCAAGATTCCAAATGTAGACATAAAAAAGGTTGCAGTGAAACAATTCAAAACAGCAGACATGCACTAAGTCAACAGAACAAGACCACAACACTGTTATTCTTGCTGTAAGAAAGGCCTCTGTGATACGGTGATTTATCAGTTTGTTCTGCGTGCATGTGCATGAACAGACTGAGCCATAGCTGGGAGTCATAGAGGCATTTAATGCAGAATGACATGTCTGCACACTTACGGTAAGTGTCATTTTTTAAAAGAGTATACAGTGCACACATGCACATGTATAGACATAAGAAAAAAAGAAACACGTAGAAACAGGCAGACATAAGCCATTGATGCAGCACCTGTCAAAATCAGGTCTGTTCAACACTCAAATACTGATTGCAGTGTTTGGAAAAGAAAAGCCAAACACATCATTCTTAATTTTGGACAAGGCACGTGGGCTGAAATCAGGTTTACCTAAAGATTCCCGTTGAAGTTTGAGAAGAGCAGTTGCTGTAAATAAAATTTCTTACAAACAATATGAGAAGTTTGTGAAAGAAAAGTTAAGAAATATTATAGTAAAAAGATAACAAAGACATTTGAAATATGTTCTTTGCTCTTTACCTCTGTCCATTATGGTTCAAGATCCTTCAGAAGACATGTACGTCACAAGGTTTAAGCTCTTTTTAGTTCAAAACCCAAGGGAGAATGTTGGTTAAATGGGAGGGCAGAAGCAGAAATATAGAGAAAAAAAAAGAAAAAAAAACCCTGAACAAATGTTCTGTTCTTTCTTTTTTGCGCTGTGCTCTCGACTCCTGGGTTTATGGTCCGAGATTCTGCCCTGCAGTGATCACCAGATGCACATTTTGCGCCACAGGCGCAGACATAAAACCCCAAGATGAACTCTGACCTGTAGCTTTCCCACCGATTCCAGACAGACTTTTTTTCGACCATTTTTTAACCAGATAGTCATACAACAGTCTGTACTTTGACTCAAAAGATGGCAACATCCCTGTTTTTGTGTATATCTGCTTTTGGATCGGAAGCATTGACGAAACAGATGGACGGGCTGCTATTATCTTGCATTTACAAGTTTCTGAAAAAAAGAACCATATAAAGAGAAAGCTGAGGCCTGAGCAAATGATTGATCATGTCATTAACTGGGAACGTAAATAATGGTCAACATTATTGCTCTATGTGAGCAAAACTTTAATTAGTTATCAACCAAGAATCTATTTGTATTTCTAAACATCAGAAAACATGTGCTTATAAAACACATAAATATGTAATATATACATTTTTCATTTTAAGAAAAATTCCTCAGTTCCATTATTATTTTCTGTCTTCGCACATATTGATTTTATAACATACATTATATCTCATATCAATGACTAAATGCCTTGTAAATAACTGTATAGCTACTCCATGTTTCAGATCTCTTTACTAACTGATCGTGATGTTTAATTTTAAACACCGCTGTAATACATAATGAGCTTTCTGGTTGACCTTGGGCTTATTTCCTACCTGTTTTGTTTTCTTTTATTTCCTTTTCTAAAATACCTTAGCCACGAAGATAAAGAGTTAACAGAGGGCTAAAAGAGACCCTCTGCTAGTTTTTCTGTTCAGCAGGTTTTGATTTGTTTGTGATTACACAGTTGCCCACGTCTCACTTCTCAGATGGGTGTCTGAGCTCCACGTCCAATGAAACCACATTCAATAGTTGCTGTTGTTTTAATTTGAGTGTTCATTAACATAAGATACAAATAATGTTTTGATGTAAAAGACTGACCAAAGGAGTAGCTCCACCTACTCATCGCTAAAAAAACTGCTGTGGGAATTTGGCTTGGGGACCTTATAAGCACAGTTTTATAGAAAAAAAAGAAAAAAGGTTGCCTTTGTGTATAAAGACGGTATAAAATTTGCACTGGCACCAGGTGTGGATGTCCAGGTGTCCCATATAACGCTGTACAGTGTGGATAACTCGTATCCATAGATATTTTATTCTTTAGTGTTTTTAAGGAGGAAAGATACTTTTGTGAAATAATCTGAGATTCATTTCGCTAAATGCGTTGAAAATTGAAGCATCTAAAAAGAAGAACAAATAATTTCTGATGAAAAATAAAGATGTACATGTCAAAAATGTCCACACCTCCTTTTTAAATCTGTGATTTAATTGCATCTTTCATACATGAATAGAACAACAGTTTTCCTAAATTATAGGACAACACGTCTTGGTACAATTTGGTCACATTAAAATCCAACATGATCAGATACCATTCTAACGAACACAGTATTGACAGTACCCCCCCTGTCCCCCACCTCTTTTCACTTCAAGTATATTGTTACTTTTGTTCTGACCACTGGAACATTTGTGGTGATTTTATCAATCACAAGTTTTCAGCTGACAAATGTATTTTGCATAAATAACAGCACTTATTAAGAGCATGAAAGAGCTCATATATTTCATAATAACCAGTTAGTACTTTTTATAGTACACAAAACCCCACGTTGTAGTATTTTCTGAAACCAAAAGACTATTTTTTTTTTTATCTCACAGTAACATTTCATTTGAACCTCACAGCAAAGTGTTATTTCTTAACGTGTCTCGCTCTCTTTCTGTCTGTCACATAATCGCACATACACAAATGCAGGTACATACACATTTGCACACACAAATACACGGGTTCTAACGCAGGGAAAGCTGTAACTCAACTTCAAAGGGAAACCTGAGAGGGTCATGAATAATCACAGACATCTTTGTCTACAGGGGAAAACAGCACTGTCCATCTGCCCTCCATACACGTATGAACACGAGTTCATATGGCTCAAGCTGTTTTTAGCACTGGCACTGCATACACCCCTGGGCCGGAAAGATACACTGGGAAGGACTGTTTCCATTTTACATTTTAGACACAGTTGTAATTGTAATTTTCTTTTCTTTTTTGTTGATAGAATGATTGCAATAATTTATTTCATATCACCTTGTTGACATAAAACCTAAACTGATGGCAGAGAAACATCCAGGCTGTGTGATAAATGTCCTGATGTCTGTTGAACATTTGTCAGCCAGCAGGCCAACTAATATATATTATAAACAAATTCAAAGCTGCAGCTAATAAGACACATAACTTCACCAATCGTTATGTGAAGTTGCAATGCCACACTTCACATAGTATCTCCCACAAAATGATGAATGAACCACTTTAAAAAAAAGAGATAACAAATAATGTTCATATTTTATCTTTAAGCTTCAAATTTCCAACCGCTCCGTTTGGTAGAAATACACACGGAACTGTACATTGTGTTAACCCACAAGATAAAGTACAGGATGTGTTTAGATGTCTTGATAAGATATATGGCTAGATTACTGAAGCTTTCCACTTCCTCTGGACCAACAGAGTGGCGATGAAAACACATCTCATAAACAACTTTGAAAAGTGTTTTTTCAAACAGACTGGAGCACCTTTTTGTTTATAGAGCTCTACTCACTGGCCCAAGCTCATAATTTTAAACCATAAGCACACACACACACACACACACACACACACACACACACACACACACACACACACATGCACACATTGTGCCCATGTGTGTGATTGTCAACATAGTCAGATTTCTTCTCTTTCAAACATTTGATGTTCGGTTTATCTTCTGATATAATTTGCATTAATACAGCAGGGGTGACACAGCTTGGCAAATATCATCAGTATATGGCACTGTTGTGTGTAAATGTTTTTTTTTCTCCATGACATTCTTCCCTTGTCAAAGCCCGAAAGGAATTCCCTTGTAGGAGTGGCAGGCATGAGGTCTGTGTGTAGCACACACGCTTGCTTGCACACACACAAACACGCAATTACGAAAATACGTATCAGTAGAGTAGAGAAGTGATCAGGAGCACACTTGTACACGCACCAGGCCCCACCCACTGATAACCCCACGGACTTCATGTTAGACACTGGAGGCCACAATCTACAAGTCTTTTGAGGGCTGTGTAACTTGAGTGGAGAGAAAGACAGACAGGAAAAAGGGGAGGGGGGGAAAAGAGAGATAGAAGGTAACCTGATGTCCCACGAGTTTACTGAACAGTAAATGGGTTCCCACTGAAGCTTGGAGGACCCCCCCCCCCCCCATCACCTTTTTTTGTTTCTTGTCCTGAACCTCATTTCTGCTCTCTTTCTCAGGACGTTGACTTGTTCCACGTCCTCTCTCTACATGCTAAATCTGGAAAATTACTAAGTCTGAGTAAAAATTGTAAAGTCACACATCAAAAAACTTAAATAAAATTGTAAAACCTTTCATAGCACCTCCTGTTAGTTGCAGCCAGCTGGAATGTTCTCCCTTGTGCAGGGACGTTAACTGCTCCTGCTGAACTCAATCTCATTTAAGGGGGTCTGCTTTCCCTTAATGACAGGTATGGAAGAAAAAAGACACCATTCCCAAGGCTGAAATTGGGTTCTCACTCCTGTATGGACCCCAAACTCTATTTTCCCTACTTTTTTCCTAATATGTTTAACTTCAGATTTGAAAGAACAAAACTCACCACCCTGCAATGCTTCTTCTCCTCTCTCCTGTGTGAGAATTGTTCCACTGAAAGTCTGCTATATTCCACCTCACTCTCTCCAACGGCAAGGGTTGATTTATTCCAAGCTCCAAATCCCGCTCCTGCAATTTAAAATTGTGCATCCAGGTTTGAGGCCTTCTACTTCAGTCTTTCTCCCACTCACACTCTTTGGGAAATGAACCGTTCTTGAAGTTTAGTGAGAGGACTCCCAGAGCTTGTTCTCTGGTGTGTGGCTCGCAGCAGGTCCTAGTGCCTACCTTTTCTACATGGGTTAGTGATGATAAAAACTTCTTCTTGAAACATACGCCTACCTGCTGTTATTCATGATCTCCCTCCATTCATTATTTTCATCCACATGACTCCCTCTTTTGTAAAACAGCACTTTCACTGACCAAGCTTTTATCCAGGTTTCACTAGTCCTCACTTGCAAGGTCAGTGTTTGCTCTGTGCAGAGACGCTTTCTCAGGTGTTGACACTAATATTTACCTAGATATCTTTCGTACAAATGTGGTGTTGCAATGTGTCTGAATGCTGATTAATCACTGATATGGTTTCAGGCGTGCAATCATCAAAACAACTCACCATAAAACCATTAAAGCGTCATTTTGCCAATAGATATTGGCACGCTTTGCATGCGTCTATTGGCACAGAAACTATGACACAGAAAATGTGTACAGTCTTGTGAAACTCGGGGGAATAGGACTTTGATGGTCCGCTGCAAACAGGAATCCAGCTCTGCTACTTGTCAATGATAAATTGAGAGGAAAATTAGAAACACAATAAAAGTCAACCCCCACAACTATCTCATCAAGCCGGTAGGTGCCAGCCACACCCTACATTCAGCAGAGGCTCTGGTACTAAAACTGCCCCTGTCTTTATTATTATATCAGTGTCTTCGATTCTCACTCCTTTTTCTGGGTTCTGTGCGTTTCTCTCTTTCACTGTTTCCCTCTGACCTGAACCGTATCATTGTCAGAGCCCCTGGCACTGAGCAGACAGACATCCCACCCATCTCCTCCAACAAACAGGGAGGAGAAAAGAGAGAAAATGAGTGAAAGGAAGGATTGTGTGTCAGTGTCATCCCTTTCTCTTTCTCATGGGAAAATGAAATTCCCTTAGTTTGGAGAAAAGTCAGTGATGTTTTGGTGTTATTGACAAAAATTTTATTGGTTGCTAATGGGGCCCGGAAGAAACAGCAGAGGCTTACACAGAAATAACACAGGAAATTGTGGAGGAACGTGCTCTTTCTCTTTTCAACAGCTTGACATTTTCCAGATGGGGATATGATTCTCTTTGGGACATTTTCCAACGTGTGTCTGTGCTTGTGATGTTATCGCACTGTCAAAACTGCATTGGTCCTTATTACCAAGACACTGAAAGGGGAAACCCCAGACAGTGAACTATGACCCTGCTCTTCACTCCGGGGTTGGCCAAGGGTGAGAAATGATCACCAGGGGTGAACAATTTGAGTGAAAGGGTGGGCAAGGGGGTCAAAAGTGCACCAATATCCTCATATGTCAGGCATTTTGGTGCTGGGGCTGCTGCAGATGACTTGTGTGGATGAGTTTCACCTCCTTTCAGGCCTAAACCTAGACAAAGACATTCTGTGATTTCTACATTTACTTCAACTTTTATTTCATTGCAAACAGCAGCCTAAGATATTCACTTTGTGTAATTTGTTTAAAAGAAATCAGCAATTTTTGCATTTTAGAGCAAACAATAAGGGTAATAAAATGTGTTGTCAAAAATATGATTTGTAGTTAATTGAAGGTGAATGCATCCATTAATTGGAGTAGTGTATAAAAGACTTTTGTTAACACATTTGCCAGAAAAATCACAGAAAAGTTTTGAAGCAGGGTTCTTTAAGAGTGATCGTAATATATCTCCCTAGAGATGGTGTTGCATCTGGACCATCACACATTGCGACTACATTGAGGTAATTTCTCCAGATATGTTTTGAACAAAACAAACACAAAACAAAAACAAATAGGCTGTAGTACCTATTTTTGATATCTGTCAACAGTCATAATCGGTCATGGTATGTGACTTTGACAAAAGGTTATTTATACTTCTGTTATCACAGCATTAATGTAGTTAAAGGTATAGTCTGTAATGTTGGAGAGCGAGCAAGATTTGAAAGTGGCACTTCCTCTAAGCCCCGCCCCCTCCTCCCCCTCCCGTCAGCGCTCCGTCCAAAGCCACGCCCCCACAAACTTTGGGGAACGCGCATTTGCAGGAGTCGAGTTTTCCAGGACATTTTGGACAGCACATTTTCAACAAAACTACCCCATGTCTCATTCACCTGTAAGTGAGGCCGGTTTTAGGGGGGGGCCGAGGTGGGCTGTGCCCACCCAAACGTGCATCCTGCCCACCCGTTCAAAGTTATGGGGAACCTTTATTTTTTTATAATTTTATTTTTTTATAAATATAAAAAAATATCCCAGAATATCTGTACCGTTTCTGATTGTACAATTGAACAATGAACGCATACCGCAAAAGTTGTGTCTCGGCGGAGGGACCCGACGTCCCACCAAAATGAGCACAACAGAGAAGTTCAGAACAGCACACAGAGCACACACTGAAGGCTGATTTATGGTTCCGCGTTACACCAACACAGAATGGTGCGCGTCGCCGCGTACCCTACGCCGTACCCTACACCGTACCCTACACCGTACCCTACGCCGTACCCTACACCGTACCTTACACCGTAGCCTACGGCGTAGCCTATGGCGTACCCTACGGCGTACCCTACGGCGTAGGCTACGGCGTAGGCTACGGCGTAGGCTACGGCGTAGCCGTGGCTCCAGAGCCTGCACAGCACCGCAGCGCACCGCCACCCGCACCGCCACCCGCACCGCCACCCGCACCGGCGCTCTCCGCCATCGCCGGGATGGAGACGCCTCGAGGGGTCTGCCGACCCCTCGTTTCTCGTTTTCTGCACCATTCTTCAGCAAACGTGACTCGAGTGTGTGAAGTTTTCCGGCAAGATTTTCGACGTGACGAGTGCGCGCATGGGACAGAGGGGGGCGTGGGCGGGACTTAAAATGAAGGCATCTGATTGGTTCTTTCCCCCCTGCCAATCCTCTGGTCCTCTTACCAATCCGTGCCATTTTTTTTTACAGGATTAAAGCTGTCAGAGAGGTCAGATTTTTTCCTTTCTTTTTTCTGAACACATTATTCACTGGCTACTCTCAGGATGGAAGGACCATTTCACCCAGTATAACAATTAATGTTTTTGAATACGATTACAGACTATACAAGTATGTGGAGAAACATGGGTCCTTCATGATAAACTCTTTTGATGTCAGGTGTGGTCAGCAGGACGGGAACGCCACAGGGGACAGTTAAGTCTCTGTTTCTGCTTACCCTGTTCACCTTGGACTTTCAGTACAACCCTGCCATCGGCAGAAGTTCTCTGGTGACACTGCAGTGGGGGAGGGTATCACACATGATCAGGTGCAGGAGTACAGGACCCTGGTGAGCAGCTTTGTCGAGTGCTCCAACAAGAATCACCTCCTCCCAAACATCAGCAAGACAAAAGAGATGGTAATCAACTTCAGGAGAAAGAGGACTGGGACCATGGCCAAATCCATCAAGGGCCTGGATTTGAATTTAGCAAACAGCCCCTGGGCGTGTACTTGAATGACAGACTGGACTGGAGGACCAATGCCAATGCTATATACAGGAAGTGGATGAGCAGACTGTATTTTATTAGGAAGCTTAGATCCTTCAACATCTGTAGTAAGATGTTGGAGATCTACCAAGCTGGTGAAATCAATGGACAGGGAGTGGATACGTTTGATTCCGGAGGACACTGAACAAACTGCTGTCCATCTTGGACAATCAGTTCCACCCCCTTTATGACACACTCCAGACGCAGCAGAGATCTTTCTCCAAAACATTCATTCAGCTTACGTGTCAGATAGGGATAATCATACCTGCATGTCCCTTTTTGCACTGCCAGAGTTTATGTTCTTCTATTAAACTACTACCCTTTTTTTCTTTTTTCTGTTGTTTATGTGTATATATGTATATTCTATGTGTATATTATTCCAATTTTTGTAATCTTTTCCTGGGACATCCCTGCATTTTTAAACGATATGACAGAAGACCTCATTCTATACACATAACATTACCAAAACAAGGCTGATCAAGAAGAAAGAACCAGCGCCAAAGTGGTCTATCCGTAGATCTGACCCATCCCGAACAGACAATATGTGGAGAATTTTGAAAGAAAAAAATATATAACCTTGCACTTGTTACGCACATGTTCATAGGAAGAATGAGATGACATTTTTAGGATATAATTTTTAGAATATAATTTAAGCCAGAAATGCAAAAAAGCTGCTGCGAATGAAATGACGTGGATAAGACAAAACGCAATACATACAGTTATCGCTGTTTATTACTAAAAGCAAGCTCATTGAATGTTGGAGTTGAAAACCTTTCAATGACAACATGCCCAATATCAGCATCACAAGTAACACGTCTGCTTGAACTGTAATTATATTTACTGAATGTTGAGTGTTGATTAAACATTTGTCCAGTTAGCTGTCACGGCCCCGGTTTAGATGCGAGTGGCTGAGATGCTCCAGCACATAGAGAACGATGACGACACCGTGATTGGAAGGAAAGCATGTTCTTCTATGCTTCAGTCAAAGTCCAACTACATTGGTGTTCCTAATGCTAGTTTCTTTTGGCAAGAACATGCCGTGAAAGGTAGATCGTTTTATAATTTTATTCCACTTTTGTGGTCTACCACCTTTCTCTATTTAAACCCCTCCCTAAAACTACAATATTCACATATAGAAACCATTTGGTAAACAGACAAAAAATCAGACCACTGCAAAAACACGAGTCCCATTTGGATTTACATTTTACCTTTACTTACAAACCTTTACAATTAGTGATTCTGTTTTTTTCAGGTTTTCAAATCTTCCATAACTCATCACAGCAATGAATGCAAATATATGTTTGTGTTCAAACCCAGTTGAAATCCAGCCCTAATGTGTGGTTTCCAATTCATGGGTCCATAAATTCCTCGAAATGCTTGTAGAGACTTGAGTCTTGTGCAGACAGACGTTACGACCCGGCTGAGTTCTCATGGTGTACACAGTTAGTGATAAGTATTTTTGCATGGCCTAAAACAATGTGTGGATGTGTTTTCATTTTTTCTAATACACAGCGGTAGTCCAAAACTATAAAATCAACATCCAAAATTCAAATACCCTCACCGACCTCATATAAGCATTTAAAAACAGCCCATTTCTTAGAAACACTTTCATTTTCCTGAATATTTTCAGAGTGAATCAACAGATTAAAATATGCTGCATCAATGAAAACTATTTAAAGGGTCATCACACACAATAGATCCCAGTGCTCTGGCTGAAAGGTTTGACTTGTCTTATTTTTAAGCTGCAGACAGCCTTCAAAATCATATGGGTAGCCGCTGTCTCTTCTAGCAAGAAAAGCAAGAAAAACTGTTTATGTGCTCCCATCTCCTCTCCATCCTCTGCTTGAATTCAGCTGCAAAAATCACCCATTTAAGGAGCTTAAAAGGAACCCTGGCTATTAAGACATGTAGGTCTTAAAAGATAAATGTTGGTATCAATTATAACAATGTGATATAAAAAACCTTTTTGATGTCTTCGTTTTTATAAAATTTGAAAATATAATTTAACATGTAGGTCGCCATTGTTGTTTACATTCTGGGTAGTGACGTCAGACGGTGGCTCCTGCTGGCCCCCGTACACTGTTTTGACACCCAGAAACAGATGAAAACACAGCTAAACAGGTGACGGCGCACCAGAAACACAGATCAAAACACAGCTAAACATTAAGGTGACGGCGCACCTACAGAAAAGTAAAAAAAAAAAAAA
Organism: Cololabis saira; assembly: GCF_033807715.1. Taxonomy (NCBI): domain Eukaryota; kingdom Metazoa; phylum Chordata; class Actinopteri; order Beloniformes; family Belonidae; genus Cololabis; species Cololabis saira. The sequence goes on from NC_084598.1 coordinate 23,511,134, forward strand.
AAAAAAAAGTACTGCACCATAAAGCATGAACTATAAAAACACCATAAAACTCAGATAGACTAACCGACCACACGTTTCAACTAGCAGATAGCCGATGCTACAATAAAAACTCCAGCCAGATCTGGTCTCATTAAATTAAATAAAGATGTTCTTGCCTATTTGAAGCGAAGTCTGCGCCTCCCGTTTCGTCAAAGTCCTGGGCCAGTCCCCTCAGCCTCTGGTCTGTCATCACCCAGCACCGAAGCCGGTTTTAGGGGGGGGCAGGGGTGGGCTATGCCCACCCAAACGTGCATATTGCCCACCGGCGGCGAGAGCGGAGAGCGGGTGGCCGAGAGCGGGTGGCCGAGAGCGGGTGGCGGTGCGCTGCAGGCTCTAAAGCCCCGGCTACGCAGTCTACGGCGTAGGCTACGCCGTCTACGCAGGAGCCTAATTCACTGGTAAGATGCGCACGACATTGATCATTTTTGCAGATCTCCCGTGCATCACAGAACTTTGATCCAGTTTGCCTGAACCGAGACGTCTTATGGGCTCCCTCGTCAGCCTCCACGGCCGGGAGAGTGCTGCTCATCTATGTTTTGGATACCTGTCCCAGTTAAACTAACGCGGCTTATCTTCCCAGAGCCACCGTTGTACGTCATCGCCCCCAGAATCCATTGCGCAGGTAAAACATGGCGCCTCCCGCAGGTCAAAATATGTGATAAACATTGTAGATTTTTAAAGCAATTATATTATTTTATGTGTTTCTAACAACATATTTTAGTATAAGAGAACAATTGTGGCTAATTAGGGACTACATGTCTTAATAGCCAGGGTTCCTTTTAACAAATTCAAAGACACCTGAACTGGGAGAGGCAAGCCATTTGAAATGTTTTTATGAACCACCAGTCTGCCCAAAGTTCAGACTATTACCAGGAAATCTTGATTTATTTACACTTTTTATGTTTCTTTTTTCCCTACTTTGCTTTTTTATTTTATTTTTTCAATTATGATATACTTTTGATATTGCAGTGGCTCTGTCATTGTTCATGGAATTTTAGTCAATGTTTTTTTACATTTTGCTTAGCTCTCTCTTTCTCCCTCTCTCCCTCTCTCTCTTTTCCAGGCTTAATTTTTATTTACTTGTTATGTTTGTTTGTTTTTTTAATTCCTTTTTTGTGTTTAGTTTGTTTCTTTTCTATTTCCTTTTGACTTTAAAAATGTACTCCCTTTGTCTGGTTTGAGTTATGTTGCTTATCGCCCCGTCCGTCTTAATCGTTACCGCCTCTGTCTTGTTAGCCCCTGAGTGTGTTTACATAAAGTCATCTCTCTCCCCTCCTCCTTTGTGAATCTGTCCATCCACCTCTCCTGTGTTAGCCAGCTGTTGCATTTCTCTTTTATGAGTCTTAGACTTGAGACTTAAGTTTCAGTTTGCATTTCTGAATTTTTGCCTCAGCTGTAGGCTGACTCTTCTCGCACCGTTTTTGTGCATCATAGATTTTTGGTTATTTCATATCAGCTTTAATGAAATCTCACATTTGTTTGCCACATCTGATTCCAATGTTCTGCATCTGGATCCTCCCCTTGAAATCTTCATGACAATCTCATTCCTTAACATATGCTCACTCTAGTCTAGCGTTACGGTTGGAATTATCCATTAAACTAAAATCCTCTCATTCGTGAACTGTACATTTTCTTAATGTCACCCAGTAACAACAATGTAAGTAAGCTACAGTATTTCACAATTTTGTTTTGCTTTTTGATTTTGTACTACTGTGTATTTGCAGATTAAGTAGTACTATCTTTGTTTTTCCAACTCTAACCACATATTTAAACTTTAATGTCTACAATGAATGTGCCAGCAAAACTTAAAACTAAGTAGCGTAAGATGGTCAAATGTTTCCTCAATCACAATCTGTGTTAACTTTAGCACCAGGCCCTTAAAATGCCTAATTAACCCTTATACAGGTTTCATGCAGATGCAATGCATTTATGGTCGATGGCAGGCACGATGTGTACAACTGCAGATGAGATGTTTGGTCGGTCAAGCAAGCTGATTGGCTGGCTCACGCATCACCGCTTGAAAAGCAGAACCTTTATGAATTTTCTACCTCAAGCTTTGTTGGCAAAGCAAGGTGAGGTTCTCAGTGATAGGAGTCCCTTTACGAGAGGGATATGAATTACAAAACTGTTAAACCCTCCAGCTTGTTTGATTAAATCTCATCTAAAAAAAATTAATTTTACTCGTGCATAGAAAAACAGTCATTCCTAATTTGTTTTTCTTTTTGTAGGGTACACAGTAAAAATTCATGTGCACATTAAATATAAAAGCATGCTACCTGATTTAAAATTAGTGCTGTCAAGCGATTAAAAAAATTGAGAGATTAATTAATTAAAATCTGTAATTAATTAATCTAATTATTCTCTTTTTTAATCTCACCTAAAAATTGCTGAGAAAAGCCCACAACTTGAAGTGTTTTAGTTTAAATTCATAACATTATTGTGGCAGATCAAAAGACTGATATATAACCAAAAAAAGTGGCTTTATAAAGTAATTCTTTTTTTTTTTTTAACAGACCTGAACAGATGCAGTCCTAGCCATTTACACCCACTTTGCAAGAACATTTGCCAGCCCCCTCGGTTGCAGACTTGATCATGCGCGGGCTGCTCTCCTCGAGTTTAGTTTGGGGAAGAGCGTTGCTGTGGCTCGATTAATAGCTAACATCAATGCTGCTAACGTTAGCTGTAGCTGCGCTCGTGACCGGGTGCTTTGCATTTATGTGGTAAGCTAAACTTCAGCAAAGTCCTTTCCACAAAGAACACATATCACTCTACCTTTATCTGGGCATTTTTTAAATGTAAATTCCCCATTTACTGGACCGACAAGTTTCACATGCTCCTCCATTTTCACTTCTCTTCCCTTCTACTCACCGTTCCTCCCTAGGCCTGTTCAGCTACAGTGGGAGTCTACCAGCGTAGCTAAACACACCCAAACACAGGGACAGCCAATCAATTCCCACTTCAAGGTGGGACTCACCATTGTTTTCCACCCACAACTCAAGCACAAGAAGCCCACCGCACAGACACAGATTTCATAATAAAGACAACTTGCAAACAGAACAAGTAAAGTTAGAGATAAAAAAACAGATTAAGCGATTAAAAAACATAATGGCTAAATATGCCTGTAATTAATTCATCGCAATCAACACGCTAATTTGACACCCCTAATTAAAATGTTCCTAATGACAAATTGCTACTTTGCATTTATGAGACAGTAGGCCTACAATTGCCATATTCTAAAGTCTGACCGCATTGCTTACATAATGAGCAAATGATGTTCATACGCAATCCGCTCTGACAAACCATTTGTTCTTTGCTTAAAGCAGCACAACGTAACTTTCAGCTTTTCTGAGTTTGGCGGCATCTTGTGGACAAAAGCGGTATTGTTTTACCAGAAAGAACACTACGTTTCCCATGAGCACCAGCGCGTACTGCCGTTAAACTCCTGTCCCGTCGCTGCATTTGTTTTGAGAGAACACGGGACGCTTTTCTGTTTCACCAAGTGAACAGAAGGAACGCAAAAAAAAAGATGTTAAACTGCTGGAAAGGAACTGGAATTTACCGGGATACCTTAAACAAGGAAGCCAGGGAGCGGTATATGGAGAAAATAATGATTATTAACGGTCTGGATCCATATCCCTACTGAAGACCCATGTGTTTCAATAACTTTGTATAATAGTACAACATACAGTACATGTTTTGTATCCCTCTTACTTCTCTTTTTTTTTGACTGCCATATTATGGTGAAGAGGCTCCGATCGAGGCGTGAGCAATATTTTTTTTTCCTCGTGAGATTATTTTTTTCCTCTGCAGCTACAAATAAGAGTTAATATTTTTTCCTCAACAAACTAGTTTTATCTGAAGATTGGGGTTAATTGCACCGCAGAGAGCTGGCCAGCAAAGTTGCTGGCCAGCTCTCTAAACGTTAAACGCAGTTCTGCGTTTAGCTGGCGAAGTGGGGAATAAAACCTGTGTTTTGATCCGACCCGGTCTGTGTGAGTGTTTGTGGTTTAAGGCTGTTTATGGTTCTGCGTTAAATCGACGCAGAGCCTACGGCGTAGGGTACGCGGCGACACGCACCGTACGTTGTGCGTCGCCACGTACCCAAGCCGTAGGTCTGCGTCGATTTAACGCAGAACCATAAATCAGGCTTTACTGTGTGTTTGGTCGTTACAGCCGCGATCCAAAGCGAGCCGACGACTCTTTAACTCTGTTATATCAGATACTTGGCCTGCGTGGTTCTGCCTCCGAGCAGGAAACCGTTGAAAAGTTAAACCATTAGGATCTTTTCCCCACGTCTGTTGTGTGGAGCTGCTGCAGCAGCAACGCAGCAACAGGTTCTGCGGAGCTTTGCGCTCCAAGCCCCGCCCATTTTCGTCTCGACTGCGAATCGGGAAGGAGGGGGAAGTGACGTATGCCGTAAAGCAGTCAAAGTCGTAACGATTTGTAGTTTTTTAGTGTGGCAGGGTTCCTACCATGCTCCTCAAAGTTACATAGTGCCAGTGAAGGTGATACAGACCCCTCAGACCATGACAGAGGTGTCATTAAACCTGTTGGAAGTTGATGTACCATCACAATGACTCTGGAAATATGATATTAAGGTGGAAAAGTTACGTAGTGTCGCTTTAAGCATTGGTTAGATTCAAAGGTTAAGATACGAGTGTCCTTTAACATTTTCAACCCATTTCCTTTATTCTTTCTGTCCCTTGCAGGCCAGTGAACATATACACTAAATAATCAGTCACTGATTGAAGCTCCTAATCCCATTAGTCCACGTGTCGTGAGGAGAGTTGATGAATGGGTTAATTTCACCTGCACTTTTGTTAAACTCTGTGTGCTGATGGTTATGTGCGTGCATGTACATTCTCCACTGAGGTAAGTGAATGGATCTTCCTCTAGGCATTGTTCACTTAGAGGGCTCGTACTCCTACACCCTCATCATGGCCTTGTGCTGACGCATCTCTGAAGCCTCTTCACTCATTGACTCCTCTGTCCCCTTCCTCCCACGGTCCCGCTGTGCAGAATCCCTCTATTGTCCCACCAAGGACAGCCCATACAGCACAGAGGCTGTCAAACAGCCAGACTCACACTCATTCACACCATACACAGTATGTACAGATGACTCCAGAAACACAACAAAACCCACCAGAACAAATAACATAATCTCCAAAGGTTTTTCACAAGCTTAGAAGTTTTTGAGTTTTTCCCACAGCTTGTCCTCCAACATTAATCCTCTCTCAGTGGAAACCAAGCGCTTTATTAAACCCAAAGTCCCTGTGTGTGTGGGTTTGTGTGACTGTGTCTGTTACTGTGGTTCGACATATTTAAGTAAATGTACTGACCTTTAGCCTTTCTCACCAGTGTTTCAATGACATGCCCCTCTGCTACTGAAACCCATTCCCAGAGATTTTGGCAAATCTACCAACATCTTGTGTCAATTTAACATTTGAAACTTCGCCAAACTCAAGAGATGACAGCCAGAGTTGAGCTCATATTTTGGTGAACATCCCGCACGTTGTGGATGTATTCACTGACTTTCTAAGCCTTATACTCTTCTGAGTTACTTTTTTTAAAAGTATTATTTCGACTTTAAGTTTCATTTGCATAGAATACAAGTTTTTCTTATTAACATTATGGGTTAATTTTTACATATTGGAACATAAAGTGTAGAAAGGTTCATCTGCACATTTTATACTGTATTTAAAATATAAGATCTAAATTATTTTCTAAGCACTGACAGTCTGTTAGTGCATCCAGTCTCCATAACATATTTATAGGCTGGTTCTTCTTCACACACAGAGGTTTTTGTGTCCTGTAATGGATCTCTGGCCTCAGTGTGTTGTTTTATAGCTCACGGTTCGTAAACACACATACTGGCTTAGATCTCTGCCTCAAAAAGTATTGTTTTTCTTATGTTTAAAAGAGAAGTTGGTCAGTGTAGTTCACATATGGTCCAGCATATTCTTTCAGACAGGAACCAGTATGTTTTTAATAAAGCAGAAATCTGGGAGCAGCAATGAGCTGTGAGCTGGAAATCCCTTGGATCTCATCCTCACCAATACAGTAAAATATCCTTTGTGGTCCCACTTTCCAGCAGCAGTTTCATAGTCATGCCAAAGATAGCGCAAGGAAATTCTACCTTCGTCATAGTCTTTGCCTGAATCAAATTTCCAATATTACTTTTCCGAGAAAAGAAAGACTTCTTCTTTTTACAAAAAAATTCCACTGGTATGAGCAACAAGGTCTTAGAGGTCTTCCAGTCCACCAAACGTGTGACTCATCCTATGGCGGCACACGTCAGAACACATTCTCTGCTGACTACATGTCGCACTGCAGCTATAATTATTTCCTCTCAATTTGTCAAGAATTTTCCCATTCGCTTTTTATTTTATGATTGCCGTCATTAGCAGTGCATAATTGAGGGATGAGCCCGCACAAGCAGGTGTCTCCTTTTTGCTGATGTCAGTAAACACTGAGGGTCCAACAAAATGCAAAGAACATACGTCATTTAAAAAAGAAAATCAATATTTGAAAAATTTTTGTCCAAATTACTTTTTATGAAATAGAATAAATAAGTAAGAGGAGAACAAGAACTAATTAAATAATGAAGAAATTGCAGTATCAGTTGTTTAATGCAGTTATTTCTCTTGGTAGTCGGGGGAAGCAGGCTTAAATGTGTACCTATTTCAAAAATTTCAACAGGAAGGCCCCCCAAAAAAAACCCAGAACAAATGAGAATTTAATTTATGAATTAAGAGACATTTAGTGTTAATGTAAATCTCTAAAGCTACTAGAAATCCACAGGATAACGCCTGGGGCAAGATGGAAAAAAAAAAAAATTCTTAAGAGAACAAGAATAAAACTAAGTAAAATATGTATAATATAATTTTGCTTTTATTACATTTGCAAATATATACTCTTAGTTACCTGTGCATCCCATGGACAGCTGTGGCTTATGTGTTAGGTTATCTGAGGTTTAAAAAAAACAACAATCCATAGAAATGAAAGTAAAAGTAAAACAACACAAAGAAACTATTTTATACAGCTCTTTATACGGATCCACATGTTGCATCAAGCCTTAATGGATTAATGGTGATTGTACAGTATAACAATCTTCTTTTCACATTTTCATAGTAATAACGTCTGTAAAAACTTCTGTACAAGCAAACTAATAACTTAACAGTCTATGAATATACTAATTAACAGGGAACATGTTTTTAGGTTAAAACATAAATCTTCCATTCATGATCAGCATCTATGTCATCTGTCATCTGTCGTGTGTCTAGAGGCTTTCGTATATCAGGATAACTAAACCTGATTTATTCACTCTATCTCCATTAATGAGGATGCTTCTGTATAAAATGCATGTGTGTGTGTGTTTCTGTGTATGTTTGTGTCTGTTGGCAGTTAAGTCAGTTGAAATAGCAGTGAAGAAACATCTGCTCATTTTTAGTGCAACAAAATGGGTAGTTAGTAGGAAGATCAATTTGATCTTTATAAAAATATTGGAAAGAAGGGCTTATGAAAATGTTCAGTAATAGCGACAATAAGAAAAGGTTTGGAGAACACAGATGAGCTCATGGAGGGACGTTGAAATTCTCAGGTAAGATTGTTGATCTATTATCAGTGTTACATAATAGGGAGCCTTCTCACATTTATTGCATTCAGTAGGTCTGATGATGGAAAACACCTTTCTTTTAAGAGACACACTGTTCAGATTTGATGAGCCAGGTGGAGGGATCCGTCAGGGAGAAGGGCCGAGACTTCAAACGACAGCACAAAAGACTGGGGCACATTTAATCATAACCATGCTCACAGCAACAGTGTTCCCCTCAACATTTGCTCTTCATAAAATGTTGTTTATTGTCCTTCCGACCACTGAAATGAAATATCTGCTCGCATGCGTACCAGATGAAAAATATCACACAAATATTTCTTTCTGTAAACATTTTCCTGTTTGAATACATTTCAAAATGTGTTTAAAAGTTTCACTTTAAAAAATGGTCACAGTGTTGATCTCTTTATCAGCGTTGAAAAATATTTCCATACATGAGGGAATAAAATTATGACCATACTGACCTTCGCAACATTTAAAAATGCTGCTATACTGTCTCTGGTAGTGAAGGCACTACATGTGCCAAAAATATGAGAATATCTGAATATTGTGAAGGCATTCTGGATAAACATGTGTTACCAAGTGTTGGAAATTAAAAAAAGATGGAATGCCAAAAAAGAGAAGTCCAACAAATCCCTTCAGAGTCCATGAAACCAGCTACTGCATAAGACCTCCTGAAGCGGGAGAAAAACTCAATTCAGAAAACATTTGGAAGAATCTTTTGTATGGCCACAGGAAATGCTGGAATGACAGCTTAGAGCACTGCTAGGGTGTTATTAGTGCCAAAGCTTCTGAAATAGTTTTTATGTCTTACTGTTGTGCAAGGTTTGTTTGCTTTTTTCTCAGAAACATTGGATGTTTGGTCAAAAGTCTCCGATTACACAAATCTAAATCTTTCATTGCTGGCGAAAATTCAAAATTCTCCACTTCCAATCACAGGATGTCAGTAAAACTGACCAGGACTTTCTGTTTGTATTAAGCAAAAACTGGGAGTTTGATATTAAAATGTGTGATGAGCACAGACGACAGAGTTGGGGAGATGGAGGAGAGGAAACGAAAGGATAAAGTTGAGAAAGGCAATGTAACTTATGGGTGAGTTAAAAAGAGACACCTGGGTGAGGAACAAAGCAGCAGCTGTTTTGGCTTTACGTCTTGAAAAGGGTTAAACTGGGTCAATGTGCACACTGTTGCACGTACCCTCTCCACACACAAACACCCGAGGATCCACACGTACACACAAACTCACACAGGTCCAAACACAACCTGTCAGGTCAGAAGCTGTGTTTCCTTGGGTTGAAAAGAAAATGGTTTGAAGTTTCTGCAGCCCATCATGAGTTCACTGGGATATTCCATTACCAATGCGAAGGGTATTCATAGTAGTTCAAGAACTGACAAAAAAGCAATCACATGGCAGTCAGGCACAAAGATGAAAACATGATAAGTGAATAGCTTGTTATGAATAACAAAGAAAGGTCTTCCCTGACAGGGAGGGAACAGAGGCAACTATTCTGACAACCTTTTGACACCAAAGAGATTCCTGGGTGTTTCCAGTTCGGAATAACCTGAATAGCTACCAGGTGAAGGCATGCAAGAAGCCTGAAGGTGATTACTATACAGAACTGGAATGCACGGGAGAGAAAATTACAGTGGTCGCCGATATACATTAAAGATTACACTTTACAAGAAAACCTCAAATACAACATTGCTCTCGAAAATATATAGCCATGACCCTTTTAAAACGTTAAGCAATAATCAAACAGTCAAGCATGTGATGTGACATACTCCAGAACCAGTGCAGAGCACAACTGCAGAACAGCAGAGATTGGTACTTGTTCATGTAGCAGCACTGCAATTATGGATTGAAAGTGAAGTGGACTTAAGCTCTACGGTAGCTGGCATTTCCTTTAAAATGTTCTTAGATGCAGGAAGGACAAAATCCCTCATGCACGAACATGGATGGATTCAAACTGGGACTCTAGGATTTTCACAGCTTGATGAATGCCACATGTTCATGCGAATTTGAAAGTCTGAGAGGTTTCACACCCCTAAAATTGTACATTAAAGTTCCCTGTTCTGGTCCATGTGTGGATTACGTCTTCTGACAAAAAACAAACAAACAAACAAACAACAAGAAGAAGACAGTCACATTGCAGAAGTTCCAGTCGTTCTTTTGCTTTTGAATAACAAGTTGTGTCAGTAAAACAATCACAACTTTTTGAAAAGTACTGCAGCCAAGTACACGTTATCAGTACAGTGATGACAGCCAGATATTAAAGTAACATGTTCCCCGAGTAATAAGAGTCTGACTAAAGCAAAATAAATGCAGAGCAGCAAGAAGGGACACGTATGAGTTTAAATAGCTGCTCATTAGCTTTTTCTCGCCAGTTTTGCTTTAATATAATGACCTGAAGATGATAACCTTCTGTTGGACTCACAGAATCCTACATAATCTATTTCAATTCCCTTTGAATTTTGCACCAAGAGCAGCAAGCACAAGTCACATTCTCTCTAAAAAGATCACTGATTTGTTTGTTGCATCAGAACGTAATTAGCTGTTTTCTAATTTCCGTAACAGGTTGTTAAGGATTTGAGGCAATTATTTCTTCTCAGCTGGATTTAAAGGGATGCAGCAACATTTTTGAGGAATTATCTTATTTTTTGCGGTTTGAAAAGAGGATTCTTCCCATTATTTTCTTTGAACATCCCAAAAAAAAACCCAGTCTGACAAAGCCCCTCACTACTCCAGTTTAGCATAGTCACCGGATTTGGATTTCTAGTTAGAAGGCCAAAATACATTTTCTGAATACTAAAAAATGTTTTTACATTTATCTTGTAAAGAAATAACTATGTAAACTGTGCATTTGGTCACCATAATATGGGACATTTCATTTCCAGTTTATTTTGTCACAATGGACAAATTGCCTCTGCCTCTTGTTTTGCCCCCCAGTATCCAAAACCTGCAGTTCTTCCTCGTCGTAATCATCATTCTCGAATATCTGTGTGCACACTTTAGCCACGGACCACTGGCCAGTCATGGGGCTGAAGGGAGTTCCACAAGGTTTTGGGGGTGCTGTAAACAATCACTGCAGCCATGTAGTATCACTTTGTCTCTGTAGTGTGTAGTTCCTACAGAGTTGACAAAACACAAGCGTTGATATTAAAAGCTCACTCATACATGAAAGATATTATGTCACTGTGGACTCATTGTGTTTTCAAAAAACTCAATCAGTCTAATTTACACCAACGCAGAGCCTACGCCGTAGGGTACGCCGTACCCTACGGCGTAGGCTCTGCGTTGATTTAACGTGGAGCCATAATTCAGGCTTAAACAGTAATCATTAGATCAGTTGGACAAAGAAAAAATTCATTTTTGTGTGTCATCTGTAACCTCGATATGTGTTCTGTTAGCAATTTGACATGATCGTCAATTTTTGAAAAAACCCTCTGATGATGTTTTATATATTAGTATAATATATTTAATGCACTGGATCAGTATGATGTTGCTTGAATAATTGATTCATTGGTTAGCCAAGCCCCCCCCTAATTTTAACAATTTTCAATTTTTCAATGTATTTCAGAACTCCAGTATGCCATTATCTTGCAAGCAATTGATACCATGCATCTAATGTTTTTGTATATACCGCATATTGGTCCTAGTTGTAGCTATTAATTGGAAACAATGAATTTATTTATTGAGTGTAAGTAAAGTCATAGAGCAGTCGAAGTTATGTCATTCCTTATGTTGAGCAACTACCATATATGTTTCAATACCATGTAAGTTTAAGGCTTTTAAACATAATTGTGCATAATAAAACAATCCCAAGAGTTATCGGCCAATACATTGATAGAGAAATGTAACTCTTTAATACTGATAAAAATAGAGTACAGGAGGGCAATGGTTTTACGTGTCACATGACAACTAAGGTCTAGAGACAAAAAACCAGGAAGACTTTCATCACTTACGTACAAGCTTAACAAAAAATATTCTTTGATCTAATGGTTTTATGAACTTTTAAGTTTGTTCATTTATCCTGAACTGTCCTTTGGTTTGCTTAGACAAGGAGAGATTTGTGTCAGGCAGATCCGGCAAAGATTGAAATACCTGCCAAACACACAACATGTACAGACTTCCCAGCTTACTTTGGAGCCATCAAAAATACACACTAGCACATGTAAACACATCTAAGGAAGATGTTCATCGGGTCTAGTTTGTATCACCTGTATATATACGTCCTCAAGAATAATTCTCTAATTTGTTTTCTTCCACTGAAACGTTTGCTGGGAAAGCCTTGGCTTGGACACAGTGCATCACTGATGTAAACAGTAGCATCTGGATAACTAAGGGTTCCTCTGAACACTTTAGTTACATGCATGTTTTGCTACAACTTTAGAAAACATGTACTTCTAACTAACTCTTAAATGTTTCCAAACAAGTGAAGGACTAAACTTTAGTCTCATAAATTCAGATCTGTTTCTATTCTTTTTCAGTATAATGATTTCTTACTTGTTTTATATTCTTTAGGGCCCGAGCACTAACAGTGCGAAGGCCCTATTGTATCTGTAGGAATTTTTATTTTTTTCCTCGTTTTTTTTTTTTTTTTCCCGATGAAATGAGGGCCTTTTTGCCCCCCTAAACGTGCCCCAAAGGTCACCAAATTTTGCACGCAAGCCAGGCCTGGCGAAAATTTTTATATTTAATGGTTTGCATTAACGGTTGTGGCCTAATGGCTCAACAGCGCCCCCTAGAAAACTTTGTGCCTCAAGCCCCACAATACGGTTTGACGTACATGCACGAAAATCAGTACACACCTGTGTCATGTCGCAACTTAAAGAAAAGTCTCTTGGCGCCATGGCCGAAACCAAACAGGAAGTCGGCCATTTTGAATTAATCGTGTAATTTTGGCTCAACTTATGCCATTTCTTCGGCCTCTTCTTCGCCCGAACCGTAACGTGCACCCAGGTGTGTCATAAATCAAAATGTGCGTCTCGATCCTGCGACGATGCGCATTACTTTTCTCAGTCAAAAGCATTACCGTGGCGACGCTAGACACCAAAAAGCGCGCCCCCCGTCATCTGATTGGTCTATATTTGATAGTTCCTACTTTTTGCTATAATTTTTGAATGGTTTGATATTAAGAGTCGTGGGTGGTTATTATTATTATTATTAGTATTATTAGTATTATTATTAGGTATAGTATATCTTATTATTATAGTATATCTCATTATTAGTATAGGTATAGGATAGGTGAATGGATGAATGAATGGGATGCCTGGGTCTGGGGCCCTCCGTTGTCGGGCCTGCGCGGGTGTCGCCCTGTTGGGGGGTTCCCTCTCTCCGGGCCCGTCTCCGGTCCCCCCCGCTGCCTCTGCGGCGGGGCGCCCCTCTGGTCTTGGAGGGCCACTTCGTGGGGGCGGGTGCGCCTGCCCGCGTCGGCGGCCCGGGGCGGCTCTGTCTCTCCGGGCAGGCTGGCCCCCTGACGGGTGGGGGTCGTTGGCCTGAAGGGTGAGGGCCTCCTGGCCACGTGTCCGGCCCGGACCGGGTGGCCGGGGATTGCCTGGGTCGCGGTCCGCCGCCGCGGGATCCCTGGCTGCTTCCTTCCGCGCCGTGGGGGCCCCGCCCGCGGGCCCTCTCGGCCGCCGCCGGGAGGGGGGGGGGCCTGGGTTCCGGGTTCTTCCGTGTCGGCCTCTAGTCTCGCGGGTGGCGGGGTTGCTCCCCCCCTCCCCCACTATAGATACACTTCAGGTGGAGCTTTGTTTGGTTTATTACACACACACACACACACACACACACACACACACACACACACACACACACACACACACACACACACACACACACACACACACACACACACACACACACAGACAGACAGACAGACAGACAGACAGACAGACAGACAGACAGACAGACAGACAGACAGACAGACAGACAGACACGCACACACACACACTTGGTTGGCTCCGTGCCGGTTTCGTGTTTTGTTTGTGGTTTTTTTTGTTGCAGATTTCCAGTGCCTGACGTGTGTTTCCGTGTGTTCCTGCTTCCTGGATTGGCAGTGGATGTCGTCACCCCCACCACCCCACTCCACCCCCCCCACCCCCACCACCCCCCCAAAAAAAAACAAAAAAACACTGGGTTTGTATGTGTATATTTATGTATGTGTACGCATATGTATGCGTATATATATGTATATATATTAAATATAGTAATAATGCACATATATACCCCTTTGGTTTCTACCGTCATGGTATCAATCATTAATATGTGTGCAGACAAGGTAAAAAAAAAAAAAGAGTTGTGGGTGGTGTCATCGGACTCGGTTTTGAGTCCTTGAACATAATTGGTGCAAATTAGCCCCGCCCGTCTTCTTATTGGTCGATATTTGATAGTCTCTATTTTATGCCATAACATTTGAATGGTATGACATACAGAGTCGTGCGTGGTGTCATCAGACTCGGTTTTGACTCCTTCACCTTAATTGGTGCAAATTAGGCCCGCCCGTCTTCTTATTGGTCGATATTTGATAGTCTCTATTTTATGCCATAACCTTTGAATGGTTTGACATAGAGAGTCGTGGGTGGTTTCATCCGCTAAATGTCCAGGCCTGAAGAATCTACATGCAAATCATACAAGCGCTTCCACTGCAGCACGCCTGAACGTGCACAAGGGTGCGAGGGCCCGTTCATCGCTGCTTGCAGCTTTATTTTGATTTGCATCCTCAGTGTAGGATGGAATCAAGTTTGCACCGTTAATGCCAAAGAACCATGATAATATTTTTTCCAATACCCATAAAGGCTCTAATATAAAGCAACTGAATTCTTTTCTTGATCTTTAATGATGTTTTACTTTTGATCCAAATAGCCTCTACAGTTTTGACTGTCTGTCAGTCACTAAGTAGGTAGTGGTGCTTCAAAATATATTGTTTATTTTATGTGTCTGTTTATCAGATTATATGGTTACATTTTTTATGGGTACTTCTACACAAGGCAGAGGACAACACTAAAACTTTTTTACTCAGACCTTAATAGCCCCAAACTGAAAAACTTTGGGGTACAACCATTAGACCATGGCACAATTAAAATTAATCTACAACTCACTTACATGCATATCTCCCATTTTAACCGTAAGCCTGACACATTTCTTAATAATAAGAAATCTTCTAATGTGGTCTCTGAAACAGCCTGTGGGTAACAAGTCTGCTGGTTACTTCTTCAACAGTGTCTTCCTGGTCCTCTCAGAGAAGGACAGTTCATTATTTTGCTTATTGCCAAAGGTCGAGTAACACCCTGTCCTTTATCTGTTTTTTTCCCAGGTAACCTAACATTCCTAGCTCTCCACCTGTCTTCACTAACAACTCCTTGGACTACACAAAGTGAATGAAATATGGGAAATGATGTTGAATGGGTGGACCCTAAACAGTTGCTATACTAAAACCCTAAAACTACCAACATGCTATTGAGGAGGGGTGGTCAATTCCAGTCTACATGTTTCCCCACTTTAAAGCAGCACTATGTAACTTTTCCACCTTAATATCATATTTACAGAGTCATTTTGATGGTACATCAACTTCCAACAGGTTTAATGACACCTCTGTCATGGTCTGAGGGGTCTGTATCGCCTTCACTGGCACTATATAACTTTGAGGAGCATGGTAGGAACCCTGTCACACTAGAAAACGACACATTTTTACGGCTTTGACTGCTTTACGGCATACGTCATTCCCCCTCCTTCCCGATTCGTAGTCGAGACAAAAATGGGTGGGGCGTGGAGCGCAGAGCTCAGCAGAAGCTGGTAACCCGTTGCTGCGTTGTGGCTGCAGCAGCTCCACACAACAGACGTGGGGAAAAGATCGCTAATGGTTTAACTTTTCACCACTTTCCTGCTTGGAGGAAGAACCACGGAGGCCGGCCAAGTATCTGAGATAACAGAGTAAAAGAGTAAAAGAGTCGTCGGCTCGGTTGGATCGCGGCTGTAACGACCAAACATAATGTTCCTCAGTAAACAAACAAACACTAATAACGACGGGGGTCGGATCATTCATACGGGTTTTATTCCCACTTCTCCAGCTAAACGCAGTTGCTGGCCAGCTCTCTGCGGTGCGATTAATTTTGTTGAGGAAAAAATATTAACTCTGTTTGTAGCTGCAGAGGAAAAAAAAAATCTCACGAGGAAAACAAAAATATTGCTCACGCGTCGGAGCCTCTTCAGCATAATATAGCAGTCAAAAAAAAAGAAAAGAGAAGTAAGAGTGATACAAAACATGTACTGTATGTTGTACTATTATACTAATTTATTGAAACACATGGCGAGTCAAACATTTACCAAAGCAGCTGCCAAACACTCCTAAACAAGGTAGCCGGAGACGTGGGTTCTGCAGAACTGAGGCAGTAAATCCTTACTAAAGAGTGGAGCTCCGACGAGGAGTTCCATTCTTCAGTAGGGATTTCATATGGATCCAGACCGTTAATAATCATTATTTTCTCCATATACCGCTCCCTGGCTTCCTTGTTTAAGGTATCCCGGTCAATTCCAGTTCCTTTCCAGCAGTTTAACATCTTTTTTTTTGCGTTCCGTCTATTCACTTGGTGAAACAGAAAAGCATCCCGTCTTCTCTCAAAACAAATGCATGCGACGGGACAGGATCTTTCCGGCAGTACGCGCTGGTGCTCATGGGAAACGTAGTGTTCTTTCTGGTAAAGCACTACCGCTTTTGTCCAAAAGATGCTGCCAAACTCAACAAAAGCTGAAAGTTACATTGTGCTGCTTTAACAAAGCATTATACAAATGATCATGACATTAACAGTATGTTAATTCACTGATTCACATGTCTTGATGGCAAAATCACAGTGTTCGCATTTAGCTAACACTGGGTTTGTACCAGCGGCTGGTTGCCTCGCTAAAAGTGGTAGCATAGTGATTACAGCTGAGGACTCCGGCCGTGGTGCAAAAAAATTCACCCCCCTCAGAGTTGTCATGTGTGTGAAATCAAGCGACTGAGAAAAAAATGTTTTGAACAAGGCTGTAAGTATGGTTATTTCTGCTTGACAATACATAAACTTATTTCTAAAATGTTGGAATGTCCCTTTAAAAGGTTCCTACAAATCCACAATACAGATTCTAAGTAATTCTAAGTCATTCTAAGACAAATTTTCAGACTTTGGAGACCCGAAACAAAGAAACATGGTTTTGTTACATATTTAGACACACATTAGACACAAAACATATCCTCCTAAATGCAGAAATAGAGATATTTTGTCATAATTTGTCCAATTTTTCTAAGATTTACTAAGCTGAATGTGCAAAAACAATACTATTGTCCTTTAAGCTCCCTCTAAATTCCTCTGCGTGTGGCAGGTTGTATTAGTTGTCTGACAGACAGCAGGGCTGGTACTAGCCTATGGGGCTTAGTTACAGTCATAAACAACATCCCGGAACATAGAACACATCTGCTGCTGAACAGTAACTTCTATCTGCTATTTCAAGGCAGCATCTGCTAAAGCAATTGATGTTGATCTCCATAGTGGATTGTGGACAGACGGAGAAGAGGTGGAAAGGTAAATAAATATGGCAGAAGAGAGCAATGGAATAAGCCTTTAACTAGGGTTTTCACAAGGGGATAAAGGAATCTTCCAGCCATGAAGCACAAATTAAGAACATATAGTGCACATGGGGCAGCACAGTGGCTTAGTGGTTAGCACTGTTGCCTCACAGCAAGAAGGTTCTTGGTTTTACTCCCAGCAGGCGAATTTCTGTGTGGAGTACATGTTCTCCCTTGTGCGTGCATGCATTTTATGTTCGGTTAATCTGTGATTTCAAATGGTCCATAGGAATGTGAGCATGCATGGTTGTTTGTCTACTGTATATGTGCCCCTGTGATGGACTGCTGGCTTGTCCAAGGTGTACTCCTGCCTTTTGCTCAGGGAGCAGGGATAGGCTCCAGCAAACCCCTGACCCTGAATTTGAACAAGTGGGTATAGATGATGGATGAGTGGGTGTGACAAAACGATACCAGTGTTACCAAAATAAAATTATTGTTTCAACCGCAACGATCTTTGACATCCCTTAATTTCCCCTTAAGCATCTCTCTACAGTTGATGTTTGTCAAGTTTTAAAGGATGTTTTCTGACAGATTTTTTACAACTTGTTAAGAGGGCCATACATCCAAACTTCCCTGAACACAAACTATCTCTTTAGTCATTACCTGTACTCAGGGGTTAATTTGTGCCGGATCCTGCCGGAACAAGATCCGGCACCTCTCGATTTTGGCCTCCCTGTGTTCCGGGACTTATTTGGGCAGATCCGGCACCTCTCGTATATATATAAAACAATAATAATATAAAAAAGTTTTTTTAATGTATAAAAAATAATAATATGCATAAATTCATTTACAGAACAAATCCCAAGCATTTCATGTTGTTTATAAAGATTTAACGTCATTTGAAAGAGTCGGAGATTTGTTGATGCTATGAAAAGATGGGCCAGCAAACCACGCCCCCGACCAAAAAAACTTTGGAAATTTGCTGGATCTGGGGAGCAAGCAGCGAGCAACGCAAACATGTCAAAAAGACAGCTGAATTTACTGTCTTTTTTCAAAAAGAAGAAGAGTTGCATGATTCTTCAAAACGAATCAGAAAAGCAACAAGCAGCGATGAGGGCAGCTGCAGCACAATCAATGTGGTCTTTGCCCCGTGGACCACATACACATGAATGGATTTGTGTCGGTTGCTGTGTGGATTATGTTCTCACTACAAATAAAAAAACGGGCTGAAGCCCCCCAAAATTTGATCTCAGCCCCCCCAGAATTAAGAGGACATTTTTCCCTTTCCAACGATACCAATATTGTGTTTGTACAATTTAAAACGGCGTTATTTTGGGGATGATGCAGCCGCGTCTCTGCCTGCAGTCAGCAATGTCCCGCCCACAGCACCATCTGATTGGTTACACACAGAGACAGGCACGGGAAACAGCCAATCAGCGGTGAAGGCTGTGAATGCTCTGTGCTCACACAAACACAGGAGAGGAGAATAAGTTTAGAGAAGCTCCGGAGAGGATATGTTTCCAAGGTAAGTTAAGGCAGCAGACACCCTATTATTGTTATTCTAGCTTTCCAAAGTGCACCAGATTGATGCATTTAAATGCATTGTGCTCAAAAAATTTCCCGGGGGGGGGCGCACCCCCCCCAACCCTGCCGGTCTGTGACCCCCACGTTACAGAGTCCCCCAGTGTCACGTGATTTTTTTTGAGCTGATTAAAATCTGCGCCTAGGGTGACGTCACCCGAGGCGCAGAGGTGCAGAGGTTCGGCCTCCGCTGCTGAAACCACGCCCACAACCAGCTCTCTCCGCCGGCTCGAGCTCCTCCATTGTTCAGAAGCGGTGGCTGTTTCCACAGCGAGGGGACAGTAGAAATTAGATTTTGCATCGACATTTACCCTCAAAGGATCAGTTCCCACAGCACGGACCCGGCAACTGCACACGAGTCAGCGGTAAGTTCCTTTTTTTTTTATGTTATTTGTATGATCTTTGCATGGGCTAAGTATTTAGCTTAGCTCCGGAGCCCCGGCGCGGCATACGGAGCTGCGGGGCTGCTCACGGACCGGACCGTCGAGGAGCCCCGGGCTCGGGGCTCTATTAATACCGTAATACATTTTTCTTCTGTGGTTTCAGATCTTTCAAGCACCTGGAGCTGTTCACATTCATAAGACGCGCGGTCCTTCCTTGAGACAGCAATAGTTCATACATTTTATTTATATATTTTAACAATAAAGTTGCCATTTGTGAAAATTCAGTGTTGTGATTTCTTTACAGTTGACATGATTCATTTGTCTTGTAACATAAGAAGTGAAATGAGAGTAAATAACCGTGGTGTACCTGTTTAGAATTAAATTCAATCTTCCTGTTTGAAGACGAGGTGACTAAAGGCTGATTTATGGTTCCGCGTTACACCAACGCAGAGCCTACGGCGTAGGGTACGTGTCGATTTAACGCAGAACCGGGGACACGCTTTGCTACGCAGCCGCTGCTCTTCTGCCCGGAGCGACGCTTTGTCTCCTCCCCTGCTACACGTCATTCAAGCAGCCAATCAGCGCCCAAACACATTGACAGAATATCAATGTCCACTTCAAGGTGGAACTGACCATTGTTTTCCAGCCCACTGCATATATATAAATATAATAAAGGCAACTCACAAACAGAAAAAGTTAATTTAGAGGTTAAAAAATAAATTAAGTGATTAAAAAACATAACGCGCTAAATATGCCTGTAATTAATTAATCACAATTAACACGCTAATAATTGACACCCCTAACATTATGTATCCCTTCATTTTGGCCCGATTATTATTTGCAAAATATTTTTTATAAATTGACCACATATTTACACCTGCCAAATACATCTACTGTGAACTCATTGGATTGTCAGTTTTCTTCAATAAGTTAGAGGGTTGGAGGAGTGGAAAGGAAAATTGGAGGTAAGATGTAATTACTTGGGAATCATACCGGTAGGCTACTTTAAACACCAGCTGCTTTCAGTTGAATATTTCCAGGACATTACAAATTCTACATGTTAACCTTTCATGAACATGTTGTCCATTGAGTTTTCCCATGCCTTTTAGTCAGAAGTATTCTTCAAAGTAATACTGAAAACACCATTCTTTATCCAAAAATGACTCACCTTTTGGCCTTTAGATTTGTCTGAGGATCATGATTGCAAATGCAGCCAAAAATTACTCAACATCCAAAACTGAGCTTTGTTTTCTTATCCAGTGTGTATGAATGAAAAGCCTATTCAGAGGAAATATGGTGTCTTATTTTCCTTTGTCAGGGTTCTTAACATAAACAGGTAGTTCAACTCTTTGAGAAAAGCTCACTCTATCTCATTGTTTTTGGCACCTTATTTGAGATGGAGATCTCTTTGGTCAAATGTTTCCTTCATACACATATTTGTTCAGCTTTCATGTAACCAATTTAAACAGTGTTTCTATAAATGAAAAAAAAAATATTTATTTAGGGTGAAACGATAGAAAAATGTGTACTAAAAACTGAAGAATAATGAACGAGGTAGGTAAAGGAATGAATGAATTTATTCTGTATATAAGAGCTTTCAAGATGAAACTTAATTGAAATGATTTGTGGAATAGACTAGGCGGGACTAGAAGTCCCATGTCTTGTCATTACAATCTTTTACCAGATGCTACTCACTCCGTTGAATCCGTTGCAGAACAAAAAAAAAAAAAGAAAAAGCATCAGTCGAATGGAATGAAGCTCCGAATTGATGTTGAATTACAGGAAAATGATTGGAGCCGACATTCATTCTGCTCTGACATTTTGGGTATGAGTTTCAAAAATTAGAGAAATAGTTTTAGAAAGTCCACTGTTACAGCTATAACTAAAAAAACAATCAAAAAGAAGGAACAAACAAAAAAAACCTTTCTCTCAGTGTGTGTGTGTGTGTGTGTGTGTGTGTGTGTGTGTGTGTGTGTGTGTGTGTGTGTGTGTGTGTGTGTTATAGTGTACTGTATGTGTTTCTCTATTACGTTTCTTGGGTGGTTAGAGCTTGGCGGACGCTCTCTGCTTCTGTGCCAGACATCTCTCTAATCAGCCCAGGTCAATGGAGTGAAATAGTTCCGTTCTAAACCTCCTTAACTGGGAAAAGGTGTTGTGGCTTTACCTCTATTATGCTCAGAACCCCAACATCTCACTAAATGATGAGGACTGTTGTAATTATTTCATGATGGACCCCAGAGATTTCAATATCCTCTGTCAACGGAATGAAGGTGGGGCTTACCATATTACACAAAACTTTACTGTAAACATTTCCAGTCTGTTTATGGCCAAGTTCAACTTTCACAGTAATTGCTGCTGTGTTTTTCCACTAACTCTTTTACATAAAAACATTTTTATTCTTTGCAATATAACCTAAGTGTATTTTACAAAACTCCCTATCCTGTTTTGAATCCGAAACAATTGATGAAGTCTCCTGTATTTAAACAGAATTGTTTGAATACCATCATTCAAATTAAAGACAAGCTGAGCTGAGATGAAAAGCAAAAATCTGACAAGTTAACTAGTTTTCCTTTTATTACTATCTACCAGGTCAAGAATCTCTCTCAGTCTATATTTTACTGCACCTCCTTTTCTTACTACTAAAATAATTTTTTGTATTTCTCTGTTGACAGGAGGGGTGTTTGTATAAAACTTTAATAACTACTAAATGTAAATGTTATTACCGGTACATTTGTCTGACAGACATTTTAATATTTACAATAACAGTTATGCATGTTTCCTGTGTGGCATACGTCAAGGGTCGGTACTTGGATCTGTCACATTTACATTATCTAACTTCTTAGCCTTCCCCTTCATAGTGCTATTTATTAACATTTTATGAAGAGGCCACACAAATTTGTATCTCAATAAACCTATGAATTTCAATAATCTTGAAATACCATTGTTTATTATTCTATTGCATCAGTTACATTGTTTTTTTTATCAGTTTGGAGTCGATATATAAATTATATTACGTATGCCAACAGGCATAACAAATGTGCTGAACTCTACTCATTTCCACTGGTCTGAAAACCACAATTTTAACCATCTTTGCTCTATAAAGCACTTCAGAATGTGGTTCACACTTGTTTTTTTTTTGGTCTTTGTTAAATAATAAATAAATAATAAATGGGGCGGCAGTAGCTCAGGTGGTAGAGCGGGTCGTCCAATGATCGGAAGGTCGGCGGTTCGAATCCCGCTCTATCCCAGTTTGCTGTCGTAGTGTCCTTGGGCAAGACACCTTACCCAGCTTGCCCCGTGTGAATGTGTATGAATGTTGGTGGTGGTCGGAGGGGCCGTTAGGCGCGATATGGCAGCCACGCTTCTGTCAGTCTGCAGCTGTGGCTACAATGTAGCTTACCACCACCGGAGAGAATGTGTATGAATGAATAATGATTTCTGTAAAGCGCTCTGGGTGCCTAGAAGGGTGCTATATAAATCCAAGTCATTATTAAATAAATAATAAATTGATAGATTATAAAGTATCTATCAAGTTCACTTTGCTCTTTTCAGCTAAACATTGTCTGCAGGAATATACTATATCCACACAATATGTTTATAAATTATTAATCTAGGCCCTGTACCCTTTTAGAAGTTTGAACCGGAGTAACTGCGTGCTTGTAAAGTAAGAAACTGCTTGCTTCTCTCAAGAGTACTTCTAGTAACAGATTCAGCTACCCTTAAAGCCAGAATCTATCCTTGAGCATGCTTGTGCCAGCAATAAGCTTTAATTTTGTATCCTGTGTTATTATTATTACGTATAGTATATTATATTATTATTAGTATAGGTATCGGATAGGTGAATGGATGAATGAGTGGGATGCCTGGGTCTGGGGCCCTCCGTTGTCGGGCCTGCGCGGGTGTCGCCTTGTTGGGGGGTTCCCTCTCTCCGGGCCCGTCTCCGGTCCCCCCCGCTGCCTCTACGGCGGGGCGCCCCTCTGGTCTTGGAGGGCCACTTTCGTGGGGGACGGGTGCGCCTGCCCGCGTCGGCGGCCGGGGCGGCTCTGTCTCTCCGGGCAGGCTGGCCCCCTGCCGGGTGGGGGTCGTTGGCCTGAAGGGTGAGGGCCTCCTGGCCGCGTGTCCGGCCCGGACCGGGTGGCCGGGGATTGCCTGGGTCGCGGTCCGCCGCCGCGGGATCCCTGGCTGCTTCTTTCCGCGCCGTGGGGGCCCCGCCCGCGGGCCCCCTCGGCCGCCGCCGGGTGGGGGGGGGGCTTCGCAGGCGGTGGGTTGCCTCCCTCCTACTTCTCCCCTCTGTGGGGTTGCCGGTGGCCTGGGTTCCGGGCTGTTCCTTGTCGGCCTCTGGTCTCGCGGGTGGCGGGGTTGCTCCCCCCCCTCCCCCACTATAGATACACTTCAGGTGGAGCTTTGTTTGGTTTATTACACACACACACACACACACACACACACACACACACACACACACACACACACATACACACATATAGTCATTTAGTCACATGAATACACACACACACACACACACACACACACACACACACACACACGCATGATCATATACATACACACACACACACATAGACATACACACTG
This sequence comes from Cololabis saira, assembly GCF_033807715.1. Lineage (NCBI taxonomy): Eukaryota > Metazoa > Chordata > Actinopteri > Beloniformes > Belonidae > Cololabis > Cololabis saira. Next base: position 23,534,878 of record NC_084598.1, read on the forward strand.
GCTTGTTCACCTGCATGCTGGCTCTCTAGTTTTTGGGTTTAGGTAGCGGTAGCGATAGCTTAGCTCAGACTGCGATCAGATCTCAAGATGTGTCTCCGTGTGTTCCTGCTTCCTGGATTGGCAGTGGATGTCGTCACCCCCCACCCCCCCAAAAAAAAAAACAAAAAAAAAAAAAAACACTGGGTTTGTATGTGTATATTTATGTATGTGTACGCATAGGTGTGCGTATATATATGTATATATTACATATAGTAATAATGCACATATATATATATGTATCCTGGCTGATCAGATGCCAAATTTGAGATCTTTAGTATGAAGAATTCAAATACTTACTTTCCCTCTGTAAATCTTGAAATATAGGTTAATGAGAACATTTAATAAACAATTTCAAATAGTCCAAGAACAACTATTTTTCAAATCATTTTAGATTTTTTTCACCAAAGCTTTTATTTTTTCACCAATGACCATAAAAAGACATTGTCCTTCAGATTGGGACAAAGAGGTGCCCAATCGAGGGTACCCAAGCAAACACTTTAACGTACTGGAAATGATGGATACTGAACCCAAGGGAATAGTTCAGCTAAAATCCCAAGGAAATGACTGAGTGAAAGTGTTTCTATGAGACGTAGATTTTAAATCATCTTGCATAATTGTCCAGCTAAAACGAGGAAAACACATTTTACTGACTTCCAAAAGCTCCACTGATTTATTTCTCCACACAGTCTCTGTCATACATAGAATATAGGAGTAGGATCAAACATTGAGACTAATTGTGTCCTTTTTTATACAAATGCTTCAGGCTACTGCAGAAACACTACCCTTTGTTGGAAGAAATAAGGCAAACAAAAACAAAGTGATGGGTCTAAAGTGCCAAACTGTTTAAAAGGCACAACTACAATTTAGTCAATTTAGTGTTTAGCTGACACTAACACTGTCTCAAACTTTCAGACAGGAAGGGTCATGTTTCAGTGGCCAGAAAGAGGGGAAGGCAAATATTTGAGAAAAAAAAAAAAAAAGAAATCAGAAAACATTATGGATTTCAACAGTGCTAGTTCAAACATAACACGCACAGTATCACAAACTAGCAAATACAAAAGGTTGCCGTTTTACTTGGACTTGCTCCTGCCTTTACCTGACGATTGACACGTTGCAGCATGGAGGGCCGCTGAGCCTCAATAATGGAAAGACTTGGCAGGAAAATGCTTGCGCTTTTGTGACCAACCCAGTTGTTGGCGTGTTCCACTGTCTGCTCTCGTCAGCGTCAAAATGCTGATTCATTGTTCGTGAGTGGGGTTTGGGGTTGGTTTGGAAACTCAGTGTGTGTTTGGAAGCTGTGGATAATTACCTAGATAAAGTGTGTATGCAGAAATTACAGGCTGCAACATTATTCGTGGAACTAGTGATACAATTCTAATGTAATAATGTCAGAGATACTGTAGATACAGTAGTTGACCTCTGCCGATGACATCGTATTGCAAACTAAAAAGACTCTTACAAAACATTCTTTCCACTGTTTATTATATTTTGAGCTATACATTTTCTTAACTCATTAGTCATATGTCTAATTGGAGCTATTATTTGGAGAAAAACCTGAATGTGTGGTTGTACAGCCTTTATAGACATTCTCTGTATTTAAGCAAGGATGAAACAGTAACCACATCCGTCCTGGCAAAGCTTTCAGACGTAGGTTCAACAGACATATGACTGGCTTTTGAAAGTGTTCAGGCTTGGCTGTTGTGGTTGCCTCACACTCTGTTGAATTCAACTCAGTGCTCCCTCTTTTTTTGCCAATCCTTCCATGGGGCTTTTCTACCACACTAAAGACACTATGATTTTAACCCCTGGCCCTGATGGATTGTAACCAGGTGGTCTCAATTGCTTGTCTGCTGGAAGGATCCTGAGAGCGTTTGCGTGTGTGCTTGCACACATGTGGAGATGACTCACAAAGAAGAGAAAGAATAATAACATGGAAAACCACCAACTTTCACTACGTACACACACTGTGACACATGCAGCTGTGATATAGACAACTATGGATTCTAAGGTATCATTTGAGCTTACAAAGAAGGGATACTGCCAAACACAGTTCAGCAGACCATCTATCTATCAGAGGGGCTTAAAAGTGCTGAAATAAAGCAATGCTGTAACGTGATTGCTATGATTATGATTATGTCGTGATTTACAAGCAACTGTGCCACACCTCATGAATAAAGAAACAACACACATACAATTCATGAAATGTGTGCATTTAACTTTTGATTTATTTCTGTAGTCTAGAACAGCCCGTCCTGAAACAGTGCCAACTTTAGCAGCTGAAGACACAATTGCTGTCGGGAATAACTACCTCGTCATGACAGCTAAATGACTCAAACCAACAGATTTGTCTTAATTTACCTTTTACCTCTGATTCCAGAGCAGGCACCCCCATTTTCAGGAGCTTCATATCCTTATTTCAGATTTAGTGGTGGACTGCTCGTGGATTTGGTTATATGTTTTTAATGTTTTAATGTATTGGTTTATTTCTAGCCAACAGTCATTAAAATCAGGGGTATTTCTGGCATGAAGAGTCCAGTGGGGCACAACAGGATATAGAATTAAACATAGCCTCTCACTTTTCTGTGTCGCTGCTTACAACCTAAATTTGTTCAGTATTAAATGCATGGTCTCCACTACAAGTAAATGATCGGAGCGCACCACCAAACCAAAATAAAACCCGCTGCGCATCCTACCCATAGACTGTATAATCCAATCCTCACATCTGACTAAACTGACCTACATTCCGTACTGATGTAAGTCATCCCAATATTTTAATTGGATGGTCTCAGCATGGGGCCATCGTAATTGTGAACCTTAGCGGGCTACCAAGACCAAGTTGGACATGCGCACTGTGATTTCACAAGATTTATTACCAAGCACCAACCATTTTACTTCTGCATTGAGGCTCATGCACAACTAAGTTTCATTGCAGTTCCTCGACTGACCAATCCATCTGGCAGCAAAAGCAAGTCAATCTCCATTAAGTCCCATTTAAATTGTCCAACTTTAGACACTTTCTTATCCGTAATCGTCACGCTACCGCGCTTAACGGAGCAACCACCCATTTGTATGAACCTGCTGTTGTATGAACCCAGTGGCTAAATGCAACGGTTGTTTTTGATTTTGCTGTTGCGTGGACATGTTAAACTGTATAGCCCACTGTAAATGTCTGATGGCAGCTCTGCAGATATTTTGGCTGAAGGAGCTAGGAGCTAAGCTAGCTTTTGTTGACATGCGTTGGGTGTGTTTCCGTTGGCTTCCGAACCAACATAGCTGCAACCCATAAGAAGAAAACCGGGCTTCAAAACCGGTCCCAGAAACCAATGGGTCACGTGACTGAATGCTTCATCCATTGTTTTATACAGTCTATGTTTATTACTTAAACAAGCCCCATTTTCAGGTGCTTTTTTAAAGAATATACTTACTAGGCCTGTGAACATTCTGACAAATACATTAGGCAATATAATTATATATATATTCGTACACAAATATATAAATCCGAACTGTCTTTGTAAGAAAATCGGTCTTCATAAAATAACATCTGGAATACGGACAGATTCTTACATTTACTTCAAGGTAGCATATTGCTCCATAGCGACATCTGGTGGAGCCTGTCCCCGCTGGACCCAAATGCAGAGAAGCAGGCGTTTAAAATGGCAAACTCCCAATGTTGTCTTCTATGACGGTCTTTGCTGTGGGGGTTATACATGAAAACACACAACAGATCATGGGGAGGGTTAAAAATGTTCATTTAAAGCTATCTGAATTATTTTATTTTGCCATCCAATAAGCAAACCATATAGTTGTATACCTATTTGTTGCATTGGAAATTGTTACAGTTTCAACCATCGTCAAACACTTTGTCTAAAAGTGAAGCAAGTTTTAAACTGAAATGAAAATGCAATATTTAAATTTTAGCAATACAAAGGATGTAAAACACCCATCCAAAGGCTGGTTTGTGTGCGTGCAATTGTGTGTTCTACCCTGAAGTATTCACAGGTGTCTGTCCATGAATGTGTTTATAGCTCTGTCTCAGGCTCAGTGTGAAGGCTCAATGTCTGAGGTGGAGGAGACAGCCATTCAAAATCACTGCAGCAGTGCTCCCAGAGTAATCAGTTAAACGCACTGCAATTCATGTATCTCAAGAGGTTAACAATACAGGTTGGTGCAAATAATAATATGTCAATGGCAAAACAGTTTTAGTGGGTATGTTATGTGGTTGACAACTAAAATAGAAAAAAAAATGTTGAAAAGGAGGCTGACTCTGGGCATATTTCTTTTCTTGTCATTTATATTTTGTGAAACCAGAGCCTTTAGCTAAGGTTTAGTGGGCATATATTTATGAGGGGAAAGAAAAGAAATAAAAGGCTGCTTGTCTGGAGAAGTAATTTAGCATCTGCAAATTCCACATCCATGTCTGATGGACAACCCAGTTCCGAGAATAAAATATTAGTCAATTATTTTAGGTCTATGAACACGGTTATCTCAAAGTGTCCTAAAAATGTCATATGACAGTGAAGCAATAATTTTTTTTTAATGTATAAAAAAGCAAAAAAAGCATCAATCAAATGAATATACATTGAAAACAACTGTTTTGATGCCATGTTGAGAAAATATATATCCAATATGATGGCAAAATAGCCAATGAAAATCCCATATTCACGGTTGGGGACAAACCACTGGGCCTTTTAATACCACTTTGTTCCTGTAGTGGCGACATAAATCATCGTAATGTTCAGTTTACCTTTACTAAGAAGAAGAGGAAGCTACGCTGGCTTGTTTATTCTACTTGCATGTCAGTCATGTTGAGAGTACTGACCTTGATATACCATTTTAAGTCTAATTGCCAGATGATGGATAAGTCACCAACACAATGGCTGAACCTCAGATGTGGTTATTGCGAGCTTTATTTTGTATGGCCCATAGGATTGACACATAAACTCTCTTGTGATGCTCTGCGTCCATTGGGTGTGGAGAGGTCACACTTAACCCAAAGATCCATCTCATCTTGTCACATTGTCTTATCAGCACTTCTTTGCCTCACCTTGTGACAGACATGGTCAACTTTCACATTATTTTCCAGTATACAGAGTTTAGTACCACCCTCAAAACAATACTCTTGTTTAAAAGAACTTAACCAGTTACTTTACAAGGAAATTGAGTTGTAGTATTGGATGAAAGAAAAAGTTGGGTGGTCAGTGAAAGAATGTAAATAATAAAAGAAAAAAACTGTCCAAAACTGGTTGTAAACTTAGGTTTGACTCAAAGTTCTTTGCTTTCCATTGCCTCTCCCGAGTCTACGGATGAAGGCAAGGCTAGTTTATTTGTATAACGCAGTTCAGCAACAAGGCAATTTAAGCTTTTTTACATAGTTACAGTGCAGTGGCAGAATAAAGAAAAGTAATGAAATTAGTATTGTTTAAATCTATATTCAGAATGGCTTGAATGATTTAGTCAAAGGCAGCTGTAAACAAATGAGTTTTTAAACTTGATTTAAAGGAACTGAGGGTTTCAGTATTCGTGCAGTTTTCTGGAAGTATATTTTCAACATCTGCAGAGCATAAAAACTGAATGCTGCTTCTCCATGTTTGGTTCCGAATCTTGGGATACAGATTAGACCTGAACCCGAAGACCTGAGAGAATTATATGGTTCAGTGATTTATAAATTAACAGAAGTATTTCAAAGTTTATTCTCTGAGATACAAAGAGCTATTGGAACTACAAAGTGGAGTGATGTGGTTCACTTTCTTAGTTCTATTGAGAACCAGGGCAGCAGAATTCTGGATCAGCTGTAGCTGTCTGTCTTTTTAATCCGTTCAACTGCAGATAAATGCATGGACGAGTTTTTCAAAGTCCTGCTGAGACATTAGTCCTTTGATCCTCGAGATGTTCTTCGGGTGATAGAAGGTCAATTTGTAATTATTTTAATGTGTCCTTGAAGGTTCAGATCTGAGTCCATGACTATACCCATAGCTGCAATACCTGAAGTTGTGTGCTGACCCTTAAATGCTCTTCTTTTGGTCCAAAAACAACTACTTCAGTTTTGTTTTTGTTCAGCTGAAGACAATTATGGCACACCAACTCATTGATTTGTTCCATGGCACTACTCAATGCTTGTATGGGCTCATTGTCACCTGGCAACATTGTAATGTAAAGTTGTGTGTCATCTGCGTAATTACGTTAACTTATCTGTAGAACAGTCTCATTTGTCAAACATCCGGCATTGTTGTTGGATTATTTGCTGTCATCATCACAATATTAACATAGCACATCAGAGCATGTCAAAGGCCACCTTTGAATATCTCAGAGTGTCACCGCAAGTTTTCTTTTCTCTTTCTTTAATTCCTCAGCAATTAAAGGTCAACAGTCACAACCAATACCACACCAACTGACTGCAACTGTGTAACTTTATCCCTGGGAATGTCATAGGAACATACCATTAGTGGGGGATTCAACATACTTACAAACAAAATTGCAACATCTATATTTACAGAAAATTACAACAATACACACATACACGCTACAATATTTAGCCTCAGTCCTACTCAAATATTGCCAAACTAAAACACTCTCCTGCACATGTAACTCCCCCTCGAGCCTTATTCCTTTCCCTCCTGGAACCAATAAATATTGCACTAAAAATATGCCCCCACATAGCTAAAGTGAATGCATCAAGTTTAAAAGAACTTTGAATTAAACATATGTTCAATGGGTTAACGGCAGCTCATTATTACACACCCTGAAACACTTTTTAAATCGTTTTTTTTTTTACTTTGTTGCAACTTTTTTAATCTATAAACATTGTCTGCATTGGTCAAGTGTAATTCCTGTCAGATAACACAGAGTGAGAAATAAACTTCGACTCATTAAATTGTTTACATGTGAAAGGGAAGAAGGGGAAATTCTCGGAGGGCCTGCTTTCATGGCTTCCTAGTGACGCTTGCACAGCCTGCATGTAAAAGTGGGCCTTTAAGATACACAAGTTAAGCAACTATGGACAAGAAATCTGAAATAAAGTGTTAGAATTGTGTTTGTAAGAAAGAGTAAAAGACTGGAAACACACACACAGATGAAGGACAACTTTTGATTTATCAGATATCCCAAGTAAAATATCCATCAGAATGACAGAATGACTTAAAGCTGAAAGTGAATGAACTGAATTCTAGATTTTTCTGACAAGTACAGATATTCCCTTACCTACAAACGTTTGAGTTACAAGCTTTCATATGGACAACGAAATTAGTCCTCAAGTCCAAATTAGTACCAACATACATTTTGCTTGCCTTCTGGGTGGTAGTGTGAGACAAATGGAAGCAGGATACTGAGTGATAAACAATAACATCGCCAGATTGTTTGGAATGCATATCGAGCACTCACCACAAAACTTTGTGGAGGAATTGCACTGTCACTAATTTGATTGAGTTTACTCTGGGTGTTACATGAAAGTTATGGTACATCTTAAACGCAATTGCATTGTTGTTGGTGCCTGTGGTTTGACCTGCAGCCCAAGGTTAGCTCGAGCTCACTTGGTGTGTTCTCAAGAATAAAAAGGAAAAAAAGAAAAAAAATCACATAAACCACCAGAGTTGTGTAATTTGTCCACTTGTACCAAATCAATCACTCCTCCCCCTGGCACAGTTGTCACCTACCACCTAACACCTCCTCCACCTCCTCTCGGTAATTTGTTTTGTCTTACAACCTCTGGAGCTTTCCAAAACTAAAATATTTATCCAAACAGACATTTCAAAGGCTGGACTTAGAAACAAATGGACCCAGCAATACTTCTCAGAGTAGAAGTGAGGGATCAGCTGTAAGTAAGAGGGTTTGCACTCATGTCGATTATGTTTTGTAGCCTCTGTCATCATTCTTCATATTATTCTTTGCTCAGTCAGGTTCAAAAGCTGTCCTCAGCACAGTGGCAATCACTTTATTCCTTTTTTTTTAAGCATTGAAGCTACTGTCCAAACAGTAGACTACAGATCAACTGTGCTCTTAACAACAGATTTTAAGAAGATCTACCATCTTCTTGCAAACATTCAAGGTATTAAGCTTTCTCAAGAAGTCAAATGTACTCTGTCCCTTTTTTGTGCAAAGTTTCAGTTCAGTTTTTTCCACTTTGTCGTCTAAACAAAGACCCAGGTTTAAGTAGTCCTCCACCACCACCTCTATAGCCTCTCCTGGGATGGAACTAGTGTTTCCGTCGACGTAAGCTAAAATACACAATAATCTGCTTTGTCTTGTTTATGTTCAGGATGAGTTGATTGTTTCTACACCAGCCCACGAAGCGGTTTCAAGAGTTCTCTTTATCTCCACCACTGACAAACCATACAACAGCAGAGTCTTCTTTATTTTCCGAGATGACAGGATCCTGAACTGCACTGGAAGTCTGAGGTGATGGGGTCAAGGGAAATGGAGAGAGTACAGTCCACTGTGGTGCTGCTGGCGACCTTCTCAGACATGCAACCCTTCAGTCACTTACTCTGTGGTCTGTTTGTCCAATTGCAAGTAGTCCAGGTGAATGTGAAGACATCCATCTCTGTTTCTTGGAGTTACTCACAGAGCAGCACAAGTTTAGTGTGTTAAAGGCGCTTGTGAAATCAAAGAGCATTTTTCTTACGGTACTACCTCCTTTGACCAGAGGAGAAAGGGTGTCACTGAGGCAAGAAGATTTTTGTGTATTGAAATTCCATAGCGAGCACTGAAAGGTGCTTGCTTGTTTATTGAGATGGACCATTAAACGTCTCTGGAATTTTAGTGATGCAAGGCATTAAGACAACCAGTCTATAAGGCAAATAGGGGAGTTTTTAAGGCACCAGATGAGGCAGAATATCTTCTATAAAACTGGAACCCTCTCCTAACTCAGGGTATAAGGTCCTAGGTGATGTTGATTCTGGATCTGAAACATTGTTCTGGTTAAGCCTCTTCATCTGCTCCCCATGTGTTCCTGCAAAGAGAAGAATAATGTGAACTGAATTGTTTAAAACATCTTCAGTTTGTTGCATTTTTAGAGGCTTTTCTGAATATGCTCATCAACAAGTTTATAATGAATCTTCTGGTAGTTGTATTTATATATGCTCCAGAAGAGAGAATATTTAGTTTAAAAGCTTTTAGAGATATTTAACATATCTCTGTAGCCTACATACAGTACTTTAGAATTCTCTTTTTTTTTAATGACTATATGCCAAGGGTAAATATTCGATGAGCGCTGAATTCAGCTGAGCAAGACTGAGTCTAATAGGTGGTAATTGCCATGTTTCCCCTTTATTTTTAATGCTGTCGGGGCTATTACAAGACTCCATCCAGGCCTTTGGTTTTGGATTGCATCTGTTCCTCTTCATGTTCACAACAGTGTGACCAAGGGCAGTGACATCTGTTGAATAAAATATCATCCACATATGGATACACATGCGCTTGCACACAATGAAGCATGCGTACTTCCACATATAAACACACAAAGCAATGCAAAATTCGACTACAGCAGTCTGCCAAAGTTCATCAGCCACATTATTGATAGACCGTTGATGGGTTTTCCTTGATATTCCTTAATTGGGGGTACATGCCCTCGGGGCTTGCACACACACACACAAGTGCTTTGACACATACTAAATAAAATATTGAACTGGTAAACCAATCCTGCCCACATATGCTTAGCACAGCATGGGCAACATGCTGCATTGTACTGCTGTATGACATTCTGCCGGCTTGAATTTCAATTTGCAAACCATAACACAGGCCAGAGCCAGGAGGTGGGGGTGGTTACTTTTTTCCCAGGTAATTTAAATCACATGGCTCCTTTTTCACACTGCTGATTATTTTGCCAGCGATATCAGTGTTTATCCAGAAAACCTGTTTGGCAGCACTGCAAAATAATCGTGACTTTTGATTTGCCAGGTGATGTTCTTTCAGTTGTGCAAGAGCTTGGAGAGTACATGCAGCACACCTCATCCCATCTGGAGGAATGTGGCTAGGGATAAGGGGAGACTGTAAGGGCTTGCAAAATAAAACTGAACATAAACATTAACCCTAATGACAAATTATGGGATCTGTTTTGTAGCTGCCCCACCTTCATCAATGTGCCCCATTACCTTTAATTGGATGAATAAACAGTTTACAAGGCTTGACTACTCTGCACTATAAAACTCCCAACAGGCCCAGGTATGTTTTCCCTTAAGATTCATGATACTTTATACCTCACACAACATCACTTTATTGAAATATGCAGGTTGCAGCAGCCTCATGACATCATCTATGCTGGTATAGTATTTCATGTAATAATATAGATGGGCATAAATGTGCCCCTTTAGCTACAGCAACGCCATTATCAAGCTAATTTGGGACGTCATAAAAACTAAATCCCACCAAGCTGGATTTAACACCAAAACTTCTACAACCACATATGGAATTCTGCAGTTGAGGCATGCTGCTAAAACCAAAATACACTTGATTGCAGTGTAAATGAGTGGGACGTTCATGCAATTAGTTGAAATGATTATGTTGTTACTTTGTGGGAGTTCAAGATAATTCTAACATTATATTTCCATTGAGTGAACTTTATCACTATTTAATCTCAGTTAATTACTCCACCTTTCGGGAAGACGTGTAATAAATGTGTCTGTGTCTGTGCATGCAAGCATGTATGTGTGCGTGGGCATGTACATTTAAATGAAAAAAGAGAGCTGTAACTGCTGACCATAATGACCTGCTGTGTGTTTCATTAATTTACCTCATAAAGAATAAGAAACACCACAACTTTTCCAAACGTTCTGCTCTACGTAAGTGAGCCCCCCTCTTTTACCTATTAACTTCTTTTTCTTTTTAAGCACAATTTGAAGAATTAAGCCAATGCTTTGACTTCAGTAATATACATATTTAACTATTCTCTACTCTATTGTTGTCAGATGTGCAGGGGGACAGGACAGTATCCCAACTAACACTGGGCAAGAAACGAGATAAAACCTGGGAATCCAGTCAATCACACAGGTCACACATAGAGAAAAGATAACAATGCGCATTCATCCTGACCTAAACAACCAATTTAGAAGCTCCAGTTAGCCTAACATGCGGACCGCAGGAGCACCTGGACATAAAAAAACATGCAGCGTTCATTTAAAAAGGCACAAGTTTGATTCAGGCATCTGTTTGCTGTGCAATGACAATGCTAACCATTTCACATTCACTCCAGATCCCATCGAGACTGAAAGAACAACGTCCAAAGGCTTAGTTCCATCCCTGGTGTTACCTCAGGTCCCACCAGGAGCATCAAGTGTCAAGTCAAGGCTTGCAAATGCTGCCTGTTCAGGTGGATTCATGAGATCACGAGCGTGCCCTAAAGTTTCGAAATCACATGAGCATAATGTGCTAATCTGCCCCTTCTAAATGCGTGTCTTGTCCTTTTTTGCTATTATTGTTCTGAAATGAGGGGTGATATTTAATAAAAATGTGAATTTCAGATTTTAAAGTTAACCTTTCCTCATATGTGGGTGAAATCTCTTCTGAAACCCTTTGAATTATTCATCCACCACCTCTGAGGGTTACTGTAGTGTCGACATATGAGTTGGAAACTATTCATGATGTTTTATTTCAAAAATCAGCCAAGTCCATTTTGCACTGTGTGTAAATTGATGTGGCTAAATTGCGTCCAGAACCAAATCATATATCTTTTTGTAGAACAGAGCGGACAGGCGCATCTGGACCGGACCAGCCAGAGCGTGGGGACCAGGATTTAGACATTTTTAACAAGTTTAGCACTTTTGCAACTTGACAGCTGCATTCACATTACAGGCATGGTTCCAGACACTGAACCGTGTTTATCTTTGACTACTTGATATTTCGTTGCAACCTTCCTCTGATAAACATTTGCAGGCCCGAGCTTGAATGATTCCCCCAGTACATACATATGCACTCACAAAAATGAACAGATCTGGATGGGAACTTGCATCAGCTGTTTCAACCTGCAGATTATTTTTATTTAATTGATGTTTGAGTGATTTCTTGTTATAGCACAGATCCCAAAATCCTTTAAAAAAGTATTTTTTTATAGGTACGCATAATGGCTATTATTATTTTTCTGTAGAACTATTGAAGAGGTATTAATGACATGTCTAGAAATGTTTTAATTCCTTTCAGAACTGGCTTCACTCCTTAAAAGACCCATTTAGGTCATGGTTTATTAGAACGGCTAGCTAAGGTCTTCAACATTACAGAAAGTGAGCAAGTTATTTCTTTATAAGGCAGCAAAAAACAAGTATCTTGTTTATGATGAAGGGATTCTGGGAAGATAGGGACTCTGAAATAAACAGTTTGTCTGTGTGTCAAAGAAACATTTCCATTCAAATAGATCCATTGGATAGTTTTATTGGTGTGATGGTGTTTCACCTACTCTGACTCCTATAATTCATGAAGAAGGCAAAACATAAGCTCTTCCTCTGATGTACAGTATGCTGTCAAAGATTTGACATTGTGTATGTTTTAAAGCTGCAGCATCCAATCTAGGAACAAACTGGTGTTAATTATCTATTTGCATGTCTGAAAGATTAAGCTGGTTCTTCTCATCTTAACAAATCATTCACTTCAAAGAGTCCCATTGAAAACAGGCACATGCATTGGCAGGCATTCCTGCTGCTTAAAAGGCTACGTGGCCTGAGTTTATATCGTAAAAATTCCTGTCATTTTTCCAGAATGCCATTAGGCCCCTAAATTTCATGTCTACAACACATTCCAGTTGATGTAGCAAGAGCAGATGTGTACCTGTTGAGCAAGGAACATATAAGGAGATGGGCGTACAGGAAGTATTGGATATATCAATCAAGTGTAAATAAAGTCAACTGCAGACCGACAGATGTCTCCCGTCTGCAACAGGATGCCTGGACACGGCATGCTACAGTTGACACTACTGCAGCTCAAGCATTTAATTAAAAAATACTTTTTAAACGTGAGTAAACGCAGCAGGAGAGATTGCTGAGAAAGAGCAATGCCAAAATGAACATGAATGAAGAAGAATAAGGGTTAAAAGGAGAAAATTGTTATTATTGAGACTGAAGAAATTCAGAAAAAGAATAATAATAATTTTGGCTCTGATGCCTCATTCATTGAAAAAATTCTAAACTCTTCTGTCAAAATACTTTGTCTCTTGTTACTTCACAGAACCCATAACTAGATATATCTAAGGATTTGAATGCACAAAGATTTACTTTTGCATAAACACTGAGCTACTCAAAAAAAACTATCCTGAAAGGCCGTACTCCTGCTCAAAATGTATTACATTTTTTTAATGTAATTAATGAAGTCCAAGCTAGCAGTATAATTGAGAGACAGCTTTGATTTCTGGTAAATGTGAAAAGTTGTAAAATAGCCTAATCATTAATATTTTTCAACAATACCACCAAGATGCTAATTTCATCAGATATACATAAAAACAGAAATACATTAAAAAAAAACTCTGAAGATCATTGACATTTATTGTCCACTATAAATATATAAATGTTACTATGACTATAACAATGTCCACTATAATGTTCAAACTGTGAAACAGGACCACATTTTATTCTTTCAATATTAATCACCAAGAATTTGCTGAAAATTATGAAAAAGTGTGTTTTGTAAAGACATTATCACTGGCCAGTTTGACAACAATACTGGCTAAAATGACATTTGCATATGAAATATTTCTACACAAATCCAGTTGAATTATATATTTTCAACCAAATATCTCTCTAATACCTGGTGAAGCAGAACTTAAAACAGCAGCAATGCAACATGGAGTCTGCAGAAATTGGAAGGTGCTTCTTCACTGAGAACTAAGATGTGGTCAATTCAACACAGAATTCAATCAGAAGCCTGTTACACCATATAGACACTAACACAATAAACAAGAAGCCCATCTATACAACCATATACAGTATTTACTTTTCTTGGTTTTTTCTTCAAGAGTGGTTTGTTTTGTTCAATAAAATTCCCTTTTACTTCACAATAAGTATACCTTGTACTTCAAGAAAGAAAAACTGACAAAAAAAGCTTTCCATAAATGTATGCTTTTTGTCACAAAGTTTTGATGTGGGCTGAAGTGTTTCTAAATCTCCTGTCTTTATCTGTCTGTTGAAACTGGATCCTTTAAAGAGAGAAGCAGACAGAGGGAGAGAAAGAAAGGAAGAAGGGACCAGGATTCTGTCTATTCCTATCTATTGTAAACATTGTCCTCACTGCCCACTGTCCTTCCCCATGCCCGTCCCCTCCGATCCACTTCAACCAGGGCAGGGATCAGGTGTCCCCCTTTGAAATCTAGGATGGGATCAAATAGAGAGCAGGCGTTTGATAGGGCGACCCACTGCCACCAAGACCCTAATGGAGGGGTAGAATGACGGGGATGTGTTTGTGTGTATGTTTGTGGAGAAAAGAGTTAAATGAGAGAAGAGAGAAATTCACAGTTATAGGTTTTGCAGTGATGTGTGCTTTATAGTGTCTGAGGCATATTTGAGAGCTAATCCTCACAGATATGACATCAGTTTTCTGTTTCCCCTTTATTTAAGATTGTAGCAATGTCATGTTTGGAGACTCATCTAACGTATTTTGTCTAATTGTGGATTTCACAATGCAAGGTTGTTGTAGGAATCCATTAAAAAGGCAAAATATAAGAACAAAATTTGGAATTTTAAAAAGATACATGTTCAAATTACTCCATGAACAGTCTTGTTTTTGCTAAAAAGAAAAATACACATCTATTCCTTCAGATAATGGGGGATATCAGATAGTCTAAGTGGGCTTTAGCAATATCCATCTGCATAAGAATTTTGACACTTATTAAATCAAAAATATGAAGGTATACTCACAAGATGGACCACAGCCTTAGATTTTTGACTTTGATAGGCATCAGAAAACAAGGACAAGATGTTGGATGATATCTGCTTTCAGAGACAAATACATTTGTGGTTTAAGGAGAACAAGCAAAGAACTGAATCAATGTGCATGTAGCGAACTAGGTTAACATTTTCCAACAATTATTTGAATATAACCGAGCTAGGAGTGATGTTTTATCATCTTTTCTAATTTTGTTTTTCTGGTGTATCAAACATAAATTAAACACACTCTTATCCAGATCAGCTGCGTCTCATCAATTTTAAGGTAAAAAAAGAAAAAGAAAAATAATATTTGAACTTTTGCACCTAAACTTTTCCTTGTATTAAAAAAGAATTCTCACACATATGAAGTGAATTTGAAGCCACACAAAAAAACAGTATATGAGAAAAAATGTGCAGTTGTATGTGAAAGAGCCACATGGTGGTTTGGTGGTTTGTAATGTCGCCTCACGCTTTGAAGGTTCCCAGCCCTAATCCTGGCTGGAGACTTTCTGGCTGCAGTTTGCGTGCTTTCCTGATGTCTGCAGGGGTTTTGTTCAGGTAAGTTTCCTCCCATGCTCAAGGATCTTGCATAATAGGTTAATTAGGGATTCTGAAATAACCACAGGAGTGTCGGTTTAGTGTGCATTATTGTCTCATTTGTTCCTGTATTCTCCTATGTCATGAGCAGGGTATCACTGTTGGTGCAACAATTGTTGTTAAAAAAAACCCAAAACAAACCTAAATTGAATTTCATCTCGTCAGCTCCATTCAGTGCAAGGAGCGCAGAGGGCAGGAAGGCTAGCATTATTCTATCACATAGATGAGGACCACATAACCTTATGAAAACCACAACAGTTCCACTACAGCCTGAACTACACTGCACTAAAGGCATTTCTCCATACTACAAATACAGTATATGACACGTTAAAGTTTTTAGGCATATTGCACAGAATGCCCAGTTTTCTCCATTTATGTCTCACAAAATACATTAAAGCTGTCAGTAACCTTTCAAACCCACTTTTCTACAAAATCAATATCTTGTGAGCACAACTTGCCAGCTGCACATGAATTCCCTTTATCCTTTAATCGCTCACATAGCTTCAAGCATATCTGCCCAGTTTAGGAGTTATGTTTATGTGAGTCAGCAAGTGAACAAGGTTTGTATGGACGGTGGCCAAAACGCTAAATAATTGTACTGTATGTTGAACTTCATGATCTTTTTTGGTCTGGTCTCTTTGCTGCCTCCAGTAATTGTTTTCAGATTTTGACATTCTGTTCTGTTCTTCTTTTTTTTTTTTTGTTGAATTAAGATTTTCTTTATTTTAAATATAATTTAATCAGTGTTTTGTGGTCAATTACAGCTGGCCCGTTACATTGTACATTCTAACTGTGGAAAGATGAAATTATACAAGCGTATCATGTTTTCTAATGCATTCTTTGTGCAAGGAAGGATTCCTCTGTGCTCATAGGGTTTTACGCCAAAGGAAAATCTATGTGTCTAATCTGCTTCATTTAGGAAAACTGCGGATGAACACCATTAAAGTGTATTATTGATTTTCTGCATTTCATTTCCTCATATTTTTACTGTTGTTTATTTGATGGTTTACTGTACATATTATGTAATTTTACATTCATGTAACCCTAAACAGTTTATCTAGAGAAATCCAGACTAACAATAATGTTCTTGCCTTTAAATCTTTACAGTACTGAGAACATAGTACTAAACAGCATGCTAACATTCAAAAAGTATATATTAAAAATGATCATAATGCTTTCTGATCATTTTTAAATCAGCTACTGAACAATTTTAGCTTCTTCTACTAGCTTAATCCTTTGATCTGGTCTCTGAGGGAACTGTGTTGCGGTTCAAAGACACTGTTTTTCATAGGTCAGGTAAGGTAATAGAGATCTATGTCATCTTCAGTCCGTAGTCGACAGTTTCATTGTTTTTCAATTTTTCTTTACACCCTGATATTCATATTTGGAATTTTAAAACGTTCAAACAGGACAGGCATGCATTACAATTATAATCTCAAATGGTCCAATGAGGAAATATTCTGTCAAGATAATCAAACTTTCTGACCTTCTTGGTAATTAGTAGCACGTCCTGCAACAGTCAGCCAGCAGTCATGAACGCTCAGGGTATTGAAAGCCATTTTCCACTCATCTTCTTCTTTCATATGTGCAAAGTGGCTGGCTTTGTGTGAGCCCAGTGTGCAAAAAAAGAAAAAAAGGGGGATTCTTAAAAAGTTTCAAAGGCAGAGTCAGTCAGGGGTATTGGATACTCATTTCCAATGATGATATTGTTAAGACCTCTTTGATCACAGCAAGGCCACCGTATCTTTTTTGGCTACAAAGAAGAGGCCTGCCCCTAGGCGAGAGGATAATTTCAGCTGCTAAATAGCCACCGATACATTTCTCCAAGGCTTTTGTTCTTTCATTGGGACAGATTGTACAGGTGGCTTGTGGTGAAGGAGCCCCGGGCCAGGTAAATTTATGTCACAGTTGCATGGGTTGTGAGGAGGATGAGATAGGGCTTTAGTTTTGCTGAAAAGCTCTCTGAGGTCACGGTATTTTGATGGGATTAGAGAACAAGCCCGGTGGATCCAGAAAGATTGACAAGAAAAGTTGGTGGGTTGGAATCACCAGAGGGTGACAAAGCAGACTCGAGGGGAATCATTGTAGTTATTCCCCTCAATGTGGAGATTGTGAATCTTTGATCAACTGTACACATTGAACCTTCATTCAGTGAGGAGAAAGTGCCAATAACCATATCTGGAGCTCATGACAGTAATTGTTCAGCTTTGGTTGGTTTTGGTGATTCACACTCTTGGTTGGATGGGAGTGTAATCACTTAAACAACATTAAGTAGCCATACGATGAATGAAATCTTTGACTTTAACATTCGAGATGAACACTTGAACCGAGCAAGAGTGATATGTGATTGACGGTAAACGACAGCCTGGTGATGAACATGGCCTGGGCTGACCGACGAGTAGCAGTTTTGCCACAAGTGACCACAGATGCACAAATGCACCCACAAACCTACCCCCACACTCAACCACACAAAGAAAGACAGACGTCCACATACAAGCGGAAAAGAGAAACAGACGTTGCAAACACACTGTCACACTCTGTGAAGCCCCATCAAATCTAACGTCTGGAAGTCATTTGGATTTTATTAAAAAGGAAGGACAGTTGGACTACAGTCTGTGGAGCATTTAGTAGGCACAGCAGTAGCACGGCAGATCACAACATTGTGAGATGGTGACACATCATGGTGAGTGACTGGAAAAACCAAAAAACAAGATATAGACATGATAGTGAAGGGTTTTTCATGACCACAACACGGCCACAATTCAATAAGGTTGAGGTTAATTACTGCATCTATTGCTCAGTTTACTGGAAGAAAAAAAAACTTGGAATCTTCTGGTGTGGTGAAGACTGATCATGACACATTTTGTCAAAGCAAACTACTCTGTGTTTCCCCAGCAAATGTGTGTCTATGTTGTATATCAAAGTAAAGAATAAAGTCAGACGAATGATTCACTAGTTTTCTGTCAGATATTCAATTTCAAGGTGCCTAATCAATGGAACATTCATAACAATGCCTTCTTATTTACAACGGAGAATTCATATCTATATTATTAAACCAAAAAAATAAATCACCCTTTCTCCCTTTGCACACAAAATCCATTCGTTGGTGAGTGTTATCAGGTGTCATCAAACGGGTTAAATCATTTTAGATCCTTAAAATGGACAAATTTGCCCAACAATCATCAAAGTTACTCTATTTGTCCGTAAGTATTCACATGTGATGAAGTGAAGAGATATTTGTGTCCCTTCTGGGGGTGATTTATACACTCACACTGTGTTCTCAAGTGTGTGATATCAAATTGCCAGATAACCTAAATGTAATGTTACCTATTGTATTTCCCATGTCCAACCTCAGTCACATTCTTTATGCATTTTCCTCCCGTGATAATTTGAGCTTCAATTGGCTGTAAAATGATGAATGCAAAGTAACTGATATGTTTATGTTTTTTTTATTTTACAAGAAGTGAGCAAATTATTCGTGAGACCACCTCTGTATAACACTGACATGTTCAACAGGAGTGCCTGAACTCTTTCTTTAAGGATTGATCAAGAACAATTTGGGCTCTCAGACTACTTGTGCATGAGCACAGGCCGTGCAGATACCGGCACTTTGGCCTGCACACAGAGTACAAGTCACAGGCAAGTTCTCACATTTCCCAAATGCTTACATTCCACTTGTTAGATGGCCATGCCCAAGTCCCATTGTCAGTCTCTGGAGTTTACACAGTCAGACAGCTAAGTAAGGAAATGACAGGGTGGCATCGAAAGGCTTTGCAGCTCTGATGGATACACACACACACACACACACACAAGGAACAATCAAGTAATCTTTGTGTCTCTGGAGAAAACTTGTAAAGTTGGGGCACTTAAACTCTCTGAGACATGAACGTTTGGAGACAGAGAGGAGGGAGACTGGCTAAAGACTCACGACAGCGTTCTGATTTTGGACTGAGTTCAATAAAAGATCAAATTAACCTCTGTAATTGATCTGCGTTCCTGTTGAATCTTTTATTATTTCCCAACTTGCGGGGTCAACGGCCTACATAAAGATGACAGCTCTCTGATTCACTGTGTATGCATACGGTGAATACACAAGCGCTGTCCAGTAAATCGCTCCCCACCTGGCTATTAATGAGAGATTTTTCCACAATTGCCTGTCAGTGTGTTGGAGGAGGTGAGACATGCAGTACTATTTGCGCTTTGTGTGGTGTGTTTGGTTAATAAAGTGGAAATGGAAATTACAGCTCTGTCTTACAGTAGAACTGAACTCAATAAAGTGTATTTTATTAATATAATTCACCCATAAAACACAATGGTTCATTTTAATATGTACTTACACAAACTGAATCGATTATTCCTTTTCGAGCCAAAGTGTTTTTTTTTTGTATGTTTCCTTGTTTTTCTTTATCTTGTTTGCAGACATTATTGGTTTCTGAGACAAGTGAGACATTATGAAATTAAAGGCATGTTTTACTGTCGTAACTTTTGTTGAAATCCTTTTGCTTGAGGCCTAAATCTTGTTGAGCTTAGACATTTGTGTTAAGTTTCATTAATGGGATTTAATTTCTGACATGTCCATGATGAAGTGCTTGCCTGCACTTGAGCTTGTCAGTTTAGTGCAACACAAGTATTTAGCTTTGGTTAGGTGCTATACAGAATATGTTGCAATTATCAACCTTCACTTTAACCAGCTACCAGAAACAAAACTTATTGATTCATACATTATTCAATAATAAAAATCTAAAAAAACAAATTAATTTGAAAAAAGGAACAAATCATAAGTGGAGAACATATTTGTTTTCATTACATATTGCGACGGACTCTAACGTAGTGTTGGGAGATCTTTGCTGCCCCCATGCGGTCGATAACTGCACTACAGAGACAATTACAGCGGCAATAACATGCCCATCAAACTTACTCAAAATGAATAATTCATACGCAGAACTTCTTTGTTTTTCAGTTTCATTTCAAGATAACTGTAAAATAAAAAATGTATCTGCAGACATCAAAACCCAGAATGTTACCTCTACCCTTCGTGTGGTAGTTAGAGACAGATGACTGTTCAGAGCTAAAGGTCAAGCTACCCTGCCTTAATTAATACAGACCACCCCCTCTTTACCGTCTCGGCCCTCTGGATCACTCTGGCATGTTGCACTTATTATAGGCAGCTCTAGAAACCCAAACCCTCATTACCTCCCTCATTACTCCCTGCTGCACAATGGGGACCTGTTTTCTGGCTTGGACTCCTTTCCACATTTACGCACACACACAGGCATTCATACAGACACACATCTGCACTCAAATGCACCTCATGCCCTCATCCGTCTGTCTCTTTTTTCCTTTTCACTCTTTCTCCCTGGTGTAAGGCCCCGGTGATCAGATGTCCGTGGTTTTTTTGTCTGCTCTTTTGTACAGGAGAACAAAAGCAGGCAATCTCACTCTACATCACTTTTTAACCCCCCTTTAAACAGACTCCCATATCTCTTTGCACTGAATTAAAAAAAAGTTTGCATTTTTACTACACATCTGATTATTCTTCTCTGATCGTCATTGATGCAATTCATATACAGGATTTATATTTATTTTCACTTGATAGCTTTTCTTCTGTCAACGCAAACCTGTTCAGTTTCCTTTTATATCCACTAGGGGGCAGCAGTTGTCTTGTCAAATACAGTGAAGAATGCTGCCAGGAAGGAGGAAGATAACAAGGGAAACAGTTCATCTGAGTGTCAGTCTGAGCCCTCTAATGAAGCTCTACATCCAGCTTCATAAAAACTGGGGAATGGCATTTGAGCAAACCTGTTTATATTTCTCTTGTCATGTTGTATTTGTATAACAGGTTTCATATGATCTGCTGAGTGTGTTTTCTTCATATCCACAGTTGCCATGCTATTTAAAGGGAAGGACACACAATCACTGTGATTAAGTTGAGGCTAATAAAGTTAATAGAGGGTTACTCTCTCGCCTTTACATGAAGAGACCATGCAAAGAACTTAATTCGTTTTTAGAGGCTCATTAATTTGCATCTAGGCTCAGATGTGTTCAGCTGTTTGTCTTCTTATCGTAGCAGCCTTCAAGATCCAGAACATGTTGCTCAGGAGTTCAGAGGAGGTTTCCTGTCAGTGGGATATGTGTTTTACGGAGGAGTAGTAATATAGTTATGAAGTAATTAGAAAGTTCATGTAGCTGGACAAACATGCCTATCCGATCACATCAGTTAGGCTTATCTGTCACCACATTATACTTTAAAAAACTACTTGACAGATGATGTACATGCTGTATAATTCTGAGATTCAATTTAATTCAAATAGTTTTAAGTCAATTCAAGTAATTCAATATTTTCACTGTGAAGGAGGTGGACAATGTTGTCCATTGAATTTGTAACTTTATGATGAATCCTTATTTTCACAGTCAACCCAAGAACATTCCCAAGAACAGTTCTGTGTTTTCTTTTGACAGCGATTTATCGTTTGGCAGCAGGTTTGTTGAAACAGGTACCAGTCAAACCACTTTTGACAGGTCGTGTATATGATGACTTCTTCATCAGCATGCCCCATGATGAAAAGCAAACTACTGAGTCCTGAAAGATTATCTGTTCTAAGGACTTTCACGATATGTGATGTTCAGACAACAGGTTTTTCTTTGGTACTGGATCAATGAAGGGTTTCTTCCACAGCGCTGGGACCTTCTCCTGGCTCAGGCTAAGGATGAAGAGATGCTCTAATATCCCACATAGCTGGAGAGACTGAATAAACACCAGCTTTACCACAGGATTTACAACACTGCCTAGAAAAATTCTAAATTGACTTTTCTCATATCACTGGAGTTTTTCCTAAAGCATGGTAATTGATGTAGATGTAAAAATGAGACCAAAAAGTATTCCTAGATAAAATTAAACAATAACTTATACAACAATTTCAAGTTTTTACACTTTTACAAGTGAAATGAAAAACAAGTAAGACATTATTGCATTCATTAGTCATATACAATGACGTAAAGTGTTTCAAACGTCTTGGTGTCGCAATAAAAAAAATTATATTGTACAGTGTTGCCCATAAACTTTTATTCCTCTTTTCAGTTTGTATAATTTCATAAAAAGTGTTTTATTCCAATTGTATGGGTAACAGTATATTCCTCCAAGTCTTCTCAGTATTTTTCATCTTACATCAAATCACATCATTAATTTATTAATTTATTAATTCATCAAATGTCATCTTATCTAAGGCCACAGGGGGAACCTATCTACCCTGATGATGGCTGATCTCAGCCATCATTATAGTGTATCTACACTATAATCTATAATCAAATTAGCAAAAAGATCAAAAATGAATTTAGTAATAAAATAAGATTAGTGACAATTTGAAATTTAAACGATTTCAAGCAAACTAATCTCCTCAAATGAGGGTTGTTTCAAAGTTTCTTTGATATTTTTTTTCATTTGTTTCTCAGTTCACACAGTGAGTAAGTGGACTGCAATGATGAATTTGATTATGAAGCTCTCACACGGAGAGAGACTCCATCTGGTTGCCTGGAGCGTTATTCCGCCATGTGTAATCATGACAAAAACAAAACTCAGCAATGCCTTACCCCCCTCAATACACGCTCAAACACACACACACACACACACACACACACACACACACACACACACACACACACACACACACACACACACACACACACACACACACACACACACACACACACACACACACACACACACACACACACACACACACACACACACACACACCACACACACAGATAGATAGATAGATACAGATACAGAGAGAAAGACGGTGCATGTTTCGGTTTTTATGAGTTTGGGGGACTCTTTTATTGACTTTTCTGTTGGAGATTTATCCATTTTCATCTTTCTGATAATGTCAACTCTAACCACTCCCCTGTTTAACAAGAACCTGGTCTGAACCCAAATTTTTACAATGGGACTGTCCTGTTTATGTTCACATAAAATAAGTAAAACATCTATAATGACACACACATATCCTTCACTCTATTTGGGCTGAGAGCATGAAGCGGTTAAACAATAAAAAACACACAAACATAAACAATTTCAAATCCTAACATCCTAAATAAAAGGATAATACGGCAGCTAAAGGAAGCATGAACTGACTTCTGTCTCAGACGTCTGTCTTTTATATGTGTGCGTTTGTGCACTGGCATGTCTGCCTTGTGTGCACGCACGTGTAAATCATTACTGTATGTGGCACATTTCCTTTTGTGCCAAAGGCTTCTAATTACAAACTTCTTTCCAATCCCGGCGTCGCCATGCAAGTATGGAGCGATCATATAAAGGCTAAATTTACACATTAGCTCAGTGTGTTTAAGTCACTAATTACATCCTAATGACTAAAGGTTTGCCAGGAAGGGATGTTTCAAGCGCTGCTCATTTGAAGGGCAGGAAGTGGTGTCGTGTCTGAAAGAGGGACACACACACACACTCAAATCCCCCAACTCCCCCCCCCCCCACGCCCACACACACACACACAGATACAAAGAAGATGTTGAAAGAAATGAAAGTCACATGGAATCTGTCACTGAATTGAATGAAAAGTGGTCCATTATTTTGTAATTAACTTTTTAGTGGAAGCTACTGCTTTGTGCTTGTTTAATGGAAAGAGTACGTGTCATCGTCCTTCATGGTTTTTGCAGCTGCTAATCAGAGAACTGCATTCCTGTTGTCAACTGGAAGATCACATGTTTATACATTTTAAGATTAAGTGATTGAGGGTGCATGTGCTTTCAGAGCATGAGAAAAGTAAACGAAGGCATGACAAGGATGTGGAAGTGGTCCAAAAGGGTTCAACTTAAAAACATTTACTTCTATATTTTTAGCCCAGCACAAGGGCAGTGCATTATGTTCAAGCAAGAACAGTATTGTATCGTGAGGTTGCAGCTTTCTTCTTCAACAATACTTCTACTTCTGTTGTTTGAAAGCTCTCGAGTTGCGTAACAAGTGAATACCTCTCATTCTTCCTCTCATCTAGTCCATCTCTTCCTCTCCTGCTCCTTTTCTAGTCACAATATCCTTTGATATGCTCTCTAAACCTTTGTCTGTCAGTCTGTTTTTCCTGCTCTCTCTGCCTGTTCTAATCAGTGCCTGTGGTGAATAATTCACTCAGCGCCGTGGGGATTGAAGCTCTTTGATTGGCAGCTTTATTTTCTCATCTCTTGCATTATTAACATACTTCTATTGGGTATTGTTTCTATGGCCAAGGCCAATAGCGGCCAAATGGGGGTCAGCAGTTCAATGGTTTGACCGCCGACCAAATCTCTTTAACTACTGTATCTTTCCATCTCTAGTTCAAAAATATCCTTTTCTTCCTTCTTTGGTTAGCTTGTCCTACTTTAGTGCGAGATAGTTGCACAACAGGGTGAATAAGTGAATTTTAAATATCTTTCTGATGTGTTTTAAATTAGTCTGCATTAACAGTGAGTGAGGTCAATTGCATTTTCTGGAGCCTTTGTTGGCCAGTCTGAGCAGAAACATTCCTCTGGAAGAAAGAAAGAACACAGAAACTTCAGTACAGTGTATAAGCAATAATGCAGGGTGGCCCTGATGAGGCTGATTAAACTAAATAAAGTCAATTAGGAAAAGTGAAGTCTATTTGAATGATAAGATATTAGATTTAAAAAAAGGATCAAAGCCGTTTTGTAAAGGCTGTACATCTGTTAATAATTATGTGACTGTTTGCATGTGAGAGGAGTCACATATCACAAGATCCCGTGTTACATCACACTCACAGAATAAGCCATCTTGTCAGGACCCAACCTATTGATTTGTGGACAAACCAATAGTCTTTTGCATGTATCTGTTCTGCCAGCTATGGTATGACAATGGTCAACAATCCCAGTTAATTTCAACTGACTGCCTCTACTTGGAGAACTTCTTAACTTTGAAGGGTTTAATTTCTCTTTTTATGATAGTCATAGATGTTTCATTTAATCACTTTTTACAAATGCCTTTCCAGTTCCAAATGGTACAGGACCAAAGGATACAGCTGTTTCTTGTGTATAAACCAGAACCATGCTGGTGACCTGGAGCCAGATTATTGCTGAAACATGGATGGATGGGCGGGTAGATGTCCAACAGGTTGTCCAGCATCACAGCACCTAAATACTTTGGGCTCCAGCATTTTTTCAGAGCATAGAAGAGAGGTTTTTGATGATTATTCCTGCAACAAGCAACTATTCCTGTGAGACTCCTGAGTTACATGGCCTGCACCGCATGCTCATTTTTTAATATAAGTGACATTTTCAACAGTTTTTACATGCTTCCTTCTCGATTGCATCTTTAATTATGCAATTTACAACAGTCCAAACACTTGATGTCACATTAGCACTGTGGCATTTTAGATCAACACAAACTGAAACACAAACAAATTGGAGTGCTTTAGCAGGAAGCTGGCCTTTTCATATTAGAAAAGCCAGACCGATGTTGACTGGTCTTATTGTTGTGTTTGTGGAAGGCTGGTTTAGGCCTGTTTCATTGGATGGATTGAAAATATGGCAAGTCATTTCGAGCTTAACACTGCAAACTGATATGAACAAAAAGCTGGTCCGGCTACCACAACATAGAGCAGAGAAGATGTCAGCACATTTAGAGAGAGAATCAATTCATCCTCTGCAACAACAGCCATTGTTCCATTGTATCTTCTGCATCTATAAATAGTTGTTTTCAGCTATAGCAGTATACAAAATTTATTTGTTTTTTTATTTATCTTATGATTGTCCATATTGTCAGAAACGTTTTGGATTTAGGATTGTATCATACTAGCGATAGGGAAGGTAAGAGATGGTATAAGAAGACCCACCAATATAAAACCTGAGCTCAGAAATGGACAGGCAGCACACCTTGTATGGGCTTAAAAATATTCAAACCAACATCCAATGACTTCTTGTTTGAGCAGGGACACATGACTTTATTGGATTTATTTTTTTATTTTTATTTTTTTCAACTATATTTCCATATTGTCTCAAATTTGGGGAATTTGGGGTTACATCAGATGACCCACAGGCCTGAGAGTTATCCACAACTCTCGGGCCAGTGTTCCACTAAGTGTGTCAGAAATAGAGGAGTGACGATTGAACTAAAAGATGGAGGGCACGGAAAGGTGAGGAATATATACAAATATGGAGAGGGCCAATGGAGGACAAAGCTGTGTTAGTCTTAGTTCAGACTGCAGGCAAATCTGATTCATATCTGATTCCTTCTCATATCCGATTTTCAGGGCTGACTGTCAACACTGTCTTTAGCAAGTGTCCAAATCGGATGTGGCTCTGTTCAGACTGGGCCACATCATTGACTTATCTGACGGGTTGCCGTAGCAACGACGTCGGAGCGGAGGCGTCACCCAGCGCGTGTATTGTGTGAAGTCATGTAATTGCGACATCAAAAACAATAACAATATGGAGCCAGCTCACATGCTGTTCCATACCTGTAAAGCTGGGCATACACTGTGCAATATTTGAAATCGTTTGAGACTGCCCCATCTCACGCTAATCCTCCCGTCGGACCTCTGTGTACTGGAACTCGAGGCTGGTTTTGGGGCAGGGGTGGACGCACCCAAACGCGCAAAAGTTGTGTCTCGGCGGAGGGACCCGGCGTGCCAGCAAAATGAGAAACAGAGAAAAGTGTTCAGAACAAAACCACCACCAAACTAACAAACCAACCAACAAAGCTCAGAGTTAACAAAACGAACCAGCAATGAACAACTGGCAGCCCCGCTCTTTAACCTCTCCTCCTGATGAGCTGACGGGCTGCAGGTTCAGGCTCACAGCGCGACTGAAGGCTGATTTATGGTTCCGCGTTACACCGACGCAGAGCCTACGGCGTAGGGTACGCGGCGACACGCACCGTACGTGGAAATGCGGTCTTTTTTTCTGCTATTAAAACATTGTAATGTGAATTTGCAACACTTAAACTACAAATAATAGTTTTTGACGTGACATCAGAGATTGTACATGCTCTCTGTGAAAGGATGAGTAGCTCCACAACTGGAAATGGGCGGGTGGTTTGGTGCATGGGTCTGGGACAGTCATATCCGATCTGAGTGTTTGGAGCTGTTCAGACTGAGACGCATCTGCCCAAATGCGATATGAATGCGATATGAAACTACCTCCCGGAGGTGGTTTCGATCTGGTTTGCAAAAATCGGATCTCATGCGGTTTGGGACTGTTCAGACTTCAAAAGAGTCATCCAGTTTCAATCTGGATGGGCTAAAAATCGGATATTGGCTGGCAGTCTGAACGTGGCCTTAGGGCATGAGGGCACAATACCTTAAATGTGGATTTAAGTATGCCAATGTCACTGGCTGTGAGTGAGTATTTTCTTCTCAGCAATTTTTTTATATTTTTCTCAGCGATTCAATTTACACTGTCTCACATCCCTGGGTGTCTGAGGAACTCATCTGTCAAAGTGGGTAGATGGGGAGGTTTGTGGCAAGAGACAGTATGTATTATACAACACACGTGTGTGTGTGTGTGTGTGTGGGTGAGTTTTCATTTGACCTGATTCCTGTGGTTGCTCTGGCCTTCCACAGTCTCAGTGCTATTAGCCTTTTGCCCTGTTTTGAAGTGGAAGGCAGAACAAAACACCCTATGCACTTTCAATAACTTCATTCTCTTCTCTTCTCTTCTCTTCTCTTCTCTTCTCTTCTCTTCTCTTCTCTTCTCTTCTCTTCTCTTCTCTTCTCTTCTCTTCTCTTCTCTTCTCTTCTCTTCTCTTAAACAGTTGAACCCATTTGTCTTCTTTTATATTTCCATAAACAAAGCTGCATCAGCTTTGAACTAGTGATATAATCTTATTGGACATCTTCATGGGAATTGAAAAACACAGTTGATTGTTTCATCACACAGTCCTCTCCCACAACAAGGCCTTGTCTCCTTGTGCATCAAATTACTGTAATAAGCACAAAATCAAAGTTAAACAATGTCCTAATGACAGAGTGACAAGATTATTTAAAAAATGTCTTGTCTGAGACAAGATCTGTTTATGCCAATGAAAGTTGAAAGCGCTGTTGGTAAACAGTGCAGCAAGCAATAAAATGTAAATTTGAATAAAACTTTAAGAGGTGAGTTTGCAGTTTATGTTTTCCTTTTAAAAGGTTCAACTGGAAATGTCATTTTCATCAGTATTTTTATTTCACTGTAATAAGTACCAGACTGCAGTCTCCCTTACTTTCCATTGGCCAGTGATGGAATCACTTTATGCAGATAGCCTGTCCAAAGTTGTCTAATTCTTTGCTATGTTTCATTGTGTGTCTTTTCTTTCCTGACGGTTGATTTGTCACTGCTCAGCCAAAATAATCATTAAACTATGTTCTAATTCCAACAAGGTTAATTGGCTAGGCTTCTTCGCACACTAATGTCCTTATTTCAGAGTGCTGTCTTTCAAAAAACTCTTCCTTAATTCTGTGCTATTATTTCATCTGATTGTATGTTTTACATATTAACATAATGTCTAGATTTTTGAATCTCAGATGGATTCTTTTTGGTTATGCAAATATGCGCTGTATAGTGAAAGTATTTTCAATATGAATGAGTCAAACATCCTCTGTTTCAAACATTTATAAAACAGTTCCCATGCCTTATTCTTTTACTAAAGTTTGGACACCCTTGGAAAAGATGTCTGTAGTGACCTACATACAACACTTCCAAGGTAGGACTGTTATGTGGCAACAGTTTTCGGCCTTGTTTTGTAAGTGAATGATCTTGAGATGAAGTGATGAAAGCAAAACAAAGTGGAAGTGAACTTTGTGTCCAAAGGTGACCCACCATCGGGGATGAAACCTTACTGTCAACACTTCAGTCATTCATCTGAGTCTATAATACAGGTTCGCTGTGTGTTATTATACATACACCTAGACCACGTCTGATTAGTTTATGGGAAATTCCAAAGATGAAAATTGGTATCTTAACCAGCATTACTTTTATGGACGGATATGCTGTGATAGCTATGAATTAGGCAGTTGATTATGCCTTATTACATCACTGCAAGATAAGCAAATATCCATTCCTCAACAGTAAGCTATCCCATTCTTTTAAAAACATGGTGAATTTTATCACAAATATGACAGCTTGAACCTCCTGAGACCCGGGCTTTTGGTTGATGTGCATTTTTTATGTCCCCTTACTATTTGGGATCAGTAGGACCTAATTTTTGTTTAAATTAAATTTTTGCTTTCCATGTGCTGTTGAGCTATGTCAAATCCAATGGCCTCACATGAGGACAATGGGTTTATTTTTCTCTATTTCCCTTTCTTGGTCCTGCACTGCATCCTTGCACATCCTGGTCAGGTTCTAATAATAAAAATATGATACATTTTATTTGCAATATACTCAGCATTTTGAATGAAATAAAGTGCTACAGAGTAAAAACATGGGTATTAGGTTATATCTCTATATCATTTATATTTATATATCATTTTCAATTGTTTTCTTTCCTATTACAAGGAAATAAAAACTTGCTCCACTGGCAGATTATTCTATCTATTTCTAGTGAAAATGTGCTTTAAACAAATGGAAATCTAAAACCAAGTATTTTAAGTGTAATGAGACTTATTTTGACTAGAAATTGGACATTTGGGCAAGAAATAAAGACAAATGTTCTTGGAAAGAATTTACGTGTTTGCAGTGAAGATAGACCTGATGTCCTCAAACGAGTACTTCATGTTTACAGACATTGTAGCTTGCTAATATTACTCAAATATATCAAAAAAAAGCATGCCATGTGAAGCTGCAGACGTTATTGTGCATAAATATACTAGTTTCAATCATAAAATTAGGTTAGGATTTTTACCTTGTCCATATTTCTGTCGGGAGCTGCCATATAAGACTTTCATTGAGATCCCAGCCATCTTGTTTTTTCCCAAATTAGTGTAATTTCATTATGAGACCACTAGATGGTGCAGGATGAGGACAATGGGTCAATGTTCGTACAAATGAAGTATCATGGCGCAGAACAGCAGAAATGTAATGTCCTCATATGAGAACGCAGGGTCACAGGAGGTGAAAGCTAAAGGAGCCTGAGAGAACTAGAAGCATTTTTGTCCATTGAAGTCCCTCTGCACATGATGTCAAATATAGCTGGATACAAAAGTAGTGCTCTCTAATTTCCACAACTAAACTGGGAACCCGCCACCTTTTGGCTGCGGCAAGAAATTATGTCTAAAACAGGTTATGAACCGAATTGCTGATAGAGAGAAGCCCTGACAAAATTAAACACTCACCATAAATGAGCATGACTTAACGTCAGGAGTGTGAACCAAGCTTTTTTTTTGATTACACAAATCTCAACAGGCTGCATAGCAAAATGCTTGACTCAAACTACTGAAGCAACACTTACAGAACTCCACAGGGGAAACAGTCAAAAGCCATTCCCAAGTCTAAAATACACACTGGGTGGGAAAACTGGGTAACAAAACATAATTTGGGACACATCTTCTAAGCGCACATCATCCTGGTCTGCCAATACGGAGCAAAACTACCTGGCCTTTTTCTTCTAGGATGAAAAAGCTGCCCCTGTAAACTAATATCAAAGTGTTCCCTCCACCAGCTTACTGTAATCACTAGTTGAGCTCAGCAAGCCTTCATTTCCACTGTAAACCACATCGACCTAGCAACTCTTTCCCCTCCTGGGGCAGCTAATGGTTTGCAAGAGCATTTATGAGGCTGACTGGAGTTCATATTCTACAGTTTAACCTAACCAAAGTCCTTCCACACCCAAGTTTTTGTTCCTGGAACTGCCAGATCCACATTCTGTTAAAAAACCTTTTACCCATATAGCACTCTTTCTTGAGCCCAATGTCTCCATTCACCCAAGACATCTTTTACGAAGTTGCCTCATCAACATGACTGCAACTCTGAAGGAGTGAAATTACCAACTGATTCCCAGAGGCCACATTCTGAATCATTGGCTCCCACCTCTTTCAAAATGTCTGAAAAGCATTTCAGTTGAAGAACTCCAGGACAGTCTTCTGCCAGATGTTTCCGATACACTCTCACCAGATGCTTGGACTCCCAAGCCAGTAAGAACCCCCCGTCACGGGATCAAACTCCCTGAACACCTGTTGGTGTTCAGTGGACAGTTCAGGTCCTTTCTTTACAAGAGTTTGAAAGATATGGTTGCAGACAGATGATACATTAACAAAATCAATCTTTGACAAGTAGCCAAAGTTATTCTGGTGACAGGGGCACTTATAAACACTCCTTTTCTGAAACATGCTATGGACAAACTCTGACATACACATACACATCTTAGACCATTAGCATACTAAGCAGGCTTCTCCTCTCAGTGACTCTCCATTTTTCTCTCTATCTGAGTGTTGGAGTCTACTGTTGAACTATGGACTAACCACACATTCCATCACCAAACTCAAACTCCAAGAGAGCTTGATATTCCAAAGTCTCATTTAGAAAATCAGAGCCCTCTTCGCACTCTGAGGGCTTTTGGAAGCCGTCCTTGCTTCTGCTGAGAAAGACTCTAATTTTTGAATGTTGAAAGGCTGAATTTATCTCACTCTGAGAGATTGGTTCCAGAAAATCTGCTGTAAATCAAAGTCAGCCTGTTTATCTAGCTCAGGGGTCGGCAACCTAAGAGCCATATTGGACCAAAAACACAAAAAACAAATATGTCTGGAGCCGCAAAAAAGTCTTGTATAAGCCTTAGAATGAAGGCAACACATGCTGCATGTATCTATATTAGTAATAACTGGGTCCTCGGCGGCAGATCTAGCATGCTAATGTCTTTCCACGTGACTCTTTTTGTTATTGGACAACTTCTCGCTACCGAGCAAACATTCAGGCAATGAATGCAAATGATTCGGTTATTTTTCTCTTTTTCCCTTTGGAAACAATCCCTTTGGCCGGTTTGTTTCCAACAGCCTCCTGCCTGGCGCCGCCCTGCTGGTAGAAACGCGTGGCTATGATGCAAAACTGCGGAAGAGTATTAGGGCCAGGCAGGAGAAAAATAAAAATAATATTTTAGAGGAGGAAGATTTTTTTTTTCATTATGCACTTCGAGAAAAAAGTAGGAAGTAGAAAAAGGTGAAGTTTCGACTTTATTCTTGAAATTGTATTTCAACATTAATCTCGACATTTTGACTTTTTTGTGCACAATAAAAAAAAATCTTCCTCCTGCATGGCCCTAATACTCTTACTCTTACTCTTCCGTACAAATCTTCGTTAACAGAAATGTTGAAATGTAATATTTATTCTACACATTTTTACAGCATTGGAAAACGTTAAGAATATTTGTGTCAGAAACAGTATTAAAACAAAAAATATATTTCCCTCCCACATCGATTTCCATTTTCAAACATTTTTGAAAAAGCTCCAGGGAGCCACTAGGGCGGGGCTAGAGCCGCGGGTCGTCAAGCCCTGATCTAGCTGGTATCTCTAAGCCTTCTGCACGAAACTGGGCTCAATCCCCTCCAGCAAATATAACATTCCATGTATCTACAGCCATTTGCAGTAAACCTGGACTGTTGTGCAATGACCCATGCCTCTGACTGTCACCAAATCAATGTAACACAGAACTTTTACAACACCACCTGCAGTTGGCGGGTTTACACGTAATTGGTACCATGTAGCTCATCCAGGCTTGTGCTGGCTGGACGCTACGGGCAAAGACCTGGCCAGCACCAGGGGTAGATGAGTCCCTCCTTTAGGCTCCAGGGTGAAGCACTTGAATCCCAAATCTGAATAAATGACTGGGGGGCAACAGGTTGATGATTTAAACTGACTTCACAGACCACATAGAATATCTCAAGACCATGTATCTGAAGACCATGTTCCTCAGTGCTGTAGCTGTTGGCAAACCTTTGCTCTGAGGCCTAGTCTTTTCCTTTTCAGTTAGAAGTATAAATCAATAAATGCATACACTCTTCTAGCAGGTATTGGAAAAATTGACTATCTTCAGCACTATTGCTTTTTGGAGATCAGTTTGTTTTACTCAATCAGTTATATGAAGTAACAAAAAGGTGGAACTCAGTTTTGCATGCAGGTGTACGTGGGTTTGCTTTTACAGTATAATCACTGATATTTTGCAAACAAACTTGATGCACGGTAACCTGAATTTCTTCTTAACAGCTTAAATATAGAAGGAAGTCTTTTACTTGTGATCACTTAGGTTGTTCTCTCTTAACTCTCTTAACTCTGTTTGTAAAGGTTTTTCTTGTGTCTTTTGTTATTATTTATGATTTCAAAGACACAGTATGCCTCTCGTTTAAAAACATGGCTACAATGTCAGTCTATGTGTGACTGTGAATCATAATTAAAATTCAAACATGATACATGCCAGTGGGGAGAGTATTTTGCACATATTAAGGACTGAAATGACATGTTGGAATCTGTGTGTTCTCTGATCTCAAGAGCAGATATTTCTAAATGCCAGTGCTGAATAATTTATCGTGTCAACACCTTTCAAAGAGGCCAGTGGAGGGGCATGAAGACGGATGGAGCAGAGGAGACTCATAAGTTATTGGTGGGCAAGAGAAGAGAACCAACTATAGAAGAACCAACAGCAGTGGACAAAGTACGTACATAAACAAGAACTAGTTACTTAATTGCATATGTGCATGAGTTCATGTGCAATTATCATATGAGTTCATGTGCAATTATCATATTTGACTGCTGGTGCTTTGCAAGCACCTTAGCTGATCGATCAGCAGAAGAGCTGATGTGAGGTGTGTCTTTGATCCTCTCATGCATATTAATCAACAGTTGTCTTTCTGATAAGGTACTAGGCTATACAACA
The DNA here is from genome assembly GCF_033807715.1 of Cololabis saira. Taxonomy (NCBI): domain Eukaryota; kingdom Metazoa; phylum Chordata; class Actinopteri; order Beloniformes; family Belonidae; genus Cololabis; species Cololabis saira. The sequence goes on from NC_084598.1 coordinate 23,569,126, forward strand.
CAATTACTAATGTTATTAGTTGTTGGTATCTAAAGTTTTTACACAGTATGGTTGGTGACGAGAGATGTGTTAATTTTAATGTTCTCCACTCAGTTTGGTATTATTCTGCATGATTAGTGTCCCAATTACCGGTAAAGTAATTTCATATGTTCAGAAATAAAATAGTATTGATCTAATAGTAATTACCTTAAGGGTGATAAACTAACCAAGAAAAGCTCAGTATTTCATTTAAACATTATTTGTAGGGCAATAGTGCAGTTGTTGTGAAACAGAGTGGTTGTTGCGTAAGGGTGGTGAAGCAGGAGATTTCCACATCTCTGACTTAAATTAGATTTTTTTTTTCCAAGCTGGAAAAAAAAGTCATCATTCTGAACTCCAATTCTGAAGTCCTGGCCAAGGACAGGAGTGTTTCCCCCCACTCACTTCTTTATGAGAACCATTTGGTAAAAATCTCTACAGGATGTTTTGCGGAGGAAAAACAAGAGGATTTCCAAATAAAATCAGCTGGAGAATAAAGTTTATTTGTTTGCTTCCCCCTTTTTTGGGGGGAGGGGGCTTTAACAGAAAAATTATATGTTAAGTAATTAGCAAAAAGTAACACAGGGATGCAGTGGTTGGCACTGTCACATCACAGCAGGAAAGTTCCTGGTTCTGACCTCATCTGGGGCTCTTCTGTGTGGTTTCTGGTTATTCTTCCTGCGCACTAAGTGCTCATGTTTTTTCCTGTAATCTTAAAACATACAAGTTTGGTTAATTAGTAATACAATAGCCCATAGCCATGGGTATGAGTTTATTTTTTACCCCCTCGCCACCCCACCCCCATTCCCTGACCCCACCTCCTTTTTTTTGATTGGTATAGTTGTTTGTCTCTGTTAGACTTAGAGCATGTCCAGGATGTACCACAGATAAGCAGGTGAACAAAAACGTAAGCAATGTAATCATTTCCACAGGGACCAAAAGCAAGCAGACATGTCATTTGTTAAGATTTACAAGGGATCTCAAGTTAGAATAATCAGGAATCATTAAGAATGTTAGCACATGAATCAGATTTTTCACAATAAATGAACATGCTCTCTTTTCTAAACTCTCATTATTCCAACTTAAAATGGACTATTTCAATCCCAAAGGGAAAGTAAATTATTTCACTATGGTTTTTTTTTATATGATTAAAACTCTCGTCAAACCTTAAGAAGCATTTTTGGTGTTTTGGGGCCAGAGAGGCAATAACTGACTATGTGAGTAATATACTGTATTACTGTCAGCATACTGTTACTAAAACTGCTGAATCTATATTGTTGCCATGTTGCCTGTGTGACTCTGTACTCAAAGGCGTTATAACTTATTTCATTGTTTGCTAGTACACATTCACATTAATGCACATTTGATTTGTCTGCTTATTCGATAGTTTGGGCTGACAATAAAAATAGGTGGTACAAAACTGACATGCAGCTGATCCTAAGAAACATAAAGAATAAGATGGGAGATGAAAGAAGTAAAAACATATCAAGTAACAGGGACAAGAGCATGCCTGCGCCTGCTGTTGTTACAGGCAAAGATAGGCTGACCCACATATCAAGGATGTACTGCTTGAAGGAGAACTTATATGGAGGCCAGGGAGGCCACAGAGGAGCTTCAGCCACGGCGCGCGCGCGTGTGTGTGTGTGTGTGTGTGTGTGTGTGTGTGTGTGTGTGTGTGTGTGTGTGTGTGTGTGTGTGTGTGTGTGTGTGTGTGTGTGTGTGTGTGTGAGTTTTGCATCAGCTTAGCTTCATGATGACTGATTGCCTCTATTCTGTGGAGTTTATCTGCTCGGAAAAGATATTTGACCGCCATGGAAACATTACTAAAACATTTTGTCATTTTTAATACATACACATAAATACACAGGCACATCACGTGGCACAAATACCTTTCTATTCCACCCCCTTTCCTTTTTTTTCTTTTTTTAATAAGCAGTAGAAGAGACACAAGAAAGAGAACTGTGGAAACTGACCTCTCCATTATGAATCTATGTTGCAGCCACCTTTGCATGATGCAGCTCTTTCACTGAGGGCATCCCTGCACAAAACAAAGGGCATGGCATGATTTAAAAATCCTTAACTTGAAGAGACATGGTATTTCCTTAGCAGAAGTTTGGTCTTTATGGCACACAGTATTATGAGACACAGCCCTGTGAATGCACTGTTAATACACCAGCCCATGTCTGATATATAATCCTAAAATTATTTGTGATAATTTATGTAATTCCTCTAAATTTGCAATGTATGTTTGTACTAGCTACTCCATCTAGCAAGTGTCTGTTTGATAGCTTCATTTTTTTTTCTTTTTCTAATGTCAAGACTCTCATGAAACTGACTCCCCCCAGGAATCTTTAATTCCAGCACTTCCATGGGAGAAAAAATTCTCACCGGTTTGGATTTTTGCTTTTTGTCATTTAGTACAATGATTCATAATACTTAACGGTTTTCACATGGGCACCAAAGCTTCAAATAGATAACACATTTTACAATGTGTGCTAAACTTGGTGGATTTATCTTTTTATACAAGGGCTGATAAAAATGACACTGAACGCTGGCTAAATGAGAGTGACAGTTATGAAGAAATATCTGGAGAAATTAATGTCTACATACTGGAATATCCTTATAAAGATGATATGTCGACCTTGCCCGGACATATTTTGCTCCTGAGAAACGAGGGCATGAAACATGAATAATAGGATATGATTATTAATAAACAAACCAATTTGAAATAATATTGATTCCTTGACCATGTTTTTAAAGCAGCACTATGTAACTTTTCCACCTTAATATCATATTTCCAGAGTCATTGTGATGGTACATCAACTTACAACAGGTTTAATGACACCTCTGTCATGGTCTGAGGGGTCTGTATCGCCTTCACTGGCACTATGTAACTTTGAGGAGCATGGTAGGAACCCTGCCACACTAAAAAACTACAATTTTTTACGGCTTTGACTGCTTTATGGCATACGTCACTTCCCCCTCCTTCCCGATTCGTGGTCGAGACGAAAGTGGGCGGGGCGTGGAGCACGGAGCTCAGCAGAAGCTGGTAACCCGTTGCTGCGTTGTGGCTGCAGCAGCTCCACACAACAGACGTGGGGAAGAGATCGCTAATGGTTTAACTTTTCACCGCTTTCCTGCTCGGAGGCAGAACCAAGTATCTGAGACAACAGAGTAAAAGATTGAAAGAGTCGTCGGCTCGGTTGGATCGCGGCTGCAACGACCAAACATAACGTTCCACATTAAACAAACTAACACGCACACAGACAGGGGTCGGATCAAAACACGGGTTTATTAAACCACAAACAAACACTCACAGACCGGGGTCGGATCATTCAAACGGGTTTTATTCCCCACTACTCCAGCTAAACGCAGTTGCTGGCCAGCTCTGCGCTGCGATTAATCCCAATCTTCAGATAAAACTAGTTTGTTGAGGAAAAAATATTAACTGTATTTGTAGTTGCAGAGGAAAAAAATAATCTCACGAGAAAAAAAAATATTGCTCATGCCTCGGAGTCTCTTCAGCATAATATAGCAGTCAAAAAAAAAGAAAAGAGAAGTAAGAGTGATACAAAACATGTACTGTATGTGGTACTATTATACTAATTTATTGAAACACATGGCGAGTCAAACATTTACCAAGGCAGCTGACAAACACTCTTAAACGAGGTAGCCAGAGACGTGGGTTATGCAGAACTGCAGCAGTAAGTCCTTACTAAAGAGTGGAGCTCCGACGAGGAGCTCAACTCTTTGATAGGGATTTCATATGGATCCAAACCGTTAATAATCATTATTTTCTCCATATACTGCTCCCTGGCTTCCTTGTTTAAGGTATCCCGGTAATTTCCAGTTCCTTTCCAGCAATTTAACATCTTTTTTTTGCGTTCCGTCTGTTCACTTGGTGAAACAGAAAAGTCCGTCCCGTCTTCATTCGCTATCAAAACAAATGCACGCGACGGGACAGGATCTTTCCGGCAGTACGCGCTGGTGCTCATGGGAAACGTAGTGTTCTTTCTGGTAAAGCACTACCGCTTTTGTCCAAAAGATGCCGCGTAACTCAACAAAAGCTGAAAGTTACGTTGTGCTGCTTTAAAAAGGAGTTAATCGAAATTAACATATTTTGTTTCTACGCTTTAAGACGAAATATGTTGGTCACATATGTCACACAAATTATCGGTCAAACACCAAGTGACATGAGTATTTAGGCATTTCCATAGTACGGTAATGGTTAAATTGAGGGTTCTTAAATCCATGAAAATTGTTACTTTTATACCTTTAGTTAATTGTTAGAGCAGCTGGTTTTCTAAGAAGGATCTAACTTGGCCAAAACAAGCAAAACTACTCTAATTAATAGATAATTCCAGTATATGACGTTAGAATTTCATCAAAGTCCTGACTCCAGAAATTCACATGGGGAACACTTTTGAGCCCTCAGTTCAATAAAATTCAGCCTCTCCAGTAATTAAAGTCTTTGCTTATTTCTACCCTCATTCTGTGTCTAAATTGAGCTGTCCCTTGGTGTCTAAATCAGGAAAACCCCTCTCTCCTGGTGCTTCAGCTGATATGCTCTGGTGTTACTGTATACATTATGCATACATATTGCCCGCCGTCACATCTTCATATTTATGATACTACACTCTTTTGAATCAATTTCTTTCTTATTCTCACTGAAAAGCACATGCCTGTAGAAAAATCACTTTCCAGAAAGTGAAAAAAAGCACAACCATTCAGCAAAGACTGATCTTGTTTGTAACATGTGCAGTTTGTATGTTTGTGCAAACATGTGGTGGTTCACATCTATGCTTTATAGGAGTGCCTGCTATTGGTTATACTATTTGTCTCCACCCAGCATGGAGAGAAGATCATAAGGTTCAGCAACAACAAAGTGTCATGGCCAGCTGAGCTTCAGCTGTGTTCCCCCTCCATCCTCACCTCTTCTTCAGCATCCCTCTACCCATTGCTGGGGTTACAGCAAGACCTGATCCACCCGGGCTTTTGTTGAACAGATGGTCCTCTCCACTCTCCCTCTCTGCGTCTCTTCTTGTCTATAACCACTGTGCCTCTGTCATGTGCAGCTGCACTCAGTCCTGATACCTCTTTGTAATGCTAATATGAGCAGTTTATTAATTATTCCACACTATGCTTTGTCCATAAGGGCTTTCATTTACAAATATTCAATTTACAGGACTCATGTGTGCTTTTAGTGTTTATGAGTGTGCACACATGTGGGACTGGGGAGAAAATGTTAGTCACAGGAAAGCACTGCTAGTAAAAAGTGAATTCAAAGTTTGTTCCTTATTTTGATTGCTGGTGACATCATCTGGACTTAAAGGGGACATATTATGAAAAACACGTTTTTTCTTGTTTTAACATATATAAAGTGGTCTCCCCTCACCCTGCCAGCACAGGGGAGACAAAATACTATGAATTTCTGCAAGGTCTTTGACCCCCGCCTTACAGAGTCCCCCAGTGTCACGTGATTTTTTTGAGCCGATTAAAATCTGCGCCTAGGGTGACGTCACCCGAGGCGCAGAGGTTCGGCCTCCGCTGCTGAAACCACGCCCACAACCAGCTCTCTCCGCCGGCTCGAGCGTCCGCCATTGTTTACAAGCGGTGGCTGTTTGAACAACGAGGGAGAGTAGAAATGAGATTTTGCATCGACATTTACCCTCATAAAAGGATCAGTTCCCACAGCACGGACCCGGCAACTGCACACGAGTCAGCGGTAAGTTCCTTTTTTTTAATGTTATTTGTATGATCTTTGCATGGGCTAAGTATTTAGCTTAACTCCGGAGCCCCGGCGCCGCATACGGAGCTGCGGGGGCTGCTCACGGACCGGCCCGTCGAGGAGCCCCGGGCTCGGGGCTCTATTAGTACCGTAATACATTTTTCTTCTGTGGTTTCAGATCTTTCAAGCACCTGGAGCTGTTCACATTCAGAAGACGCGCGGTCCTTCCTTGAGCCAGCAATAGTGCATACATTTTATTTATATATTTTAACAATAAAGTTGCCATTTGTGAAAATTCAGTGTTGTGATTTCTTTACAGTTAACATGATTCATTTGTCTTGTAACATAAGAAGTGAAATGATGAGGAATTGGAGTAAATAACCGTGGTGTACCTGTTTAGAATTAAATTCAATCTTCCTGTTTGAACACAAGGTGACTAAAGGCTGATTTATGGTTCCGCGTTACACCAACGCAGAGCCTACGGCGTAGGGTACGTGTCGATTTAACGCAGAACCGTGGACACGCTTTGCTACGCAGCCGCTGCTCTTCTGCCCGGAGCGACACTTTGTCTCCTCCCCTGCTACACGTCATTCAAGCAGCCAATCAGCACAGAGCCTCATTATCATAGCCCCCCCCCCCCCCCCCCCGCCCTGAAAATGAATCACAGAAAAAGGCTTTAGAAGCGGAAAAAATAAAAACATGGCCCAGAGACTGAACTCTGATTTATGTAGAAAAAACAACCTTTAGATTGTTTTTAAGACATTCAAGGCCTGTTTGAAATATACATTAAATGCCATAATATGTCCCCTTTAAACAATATACATGCATAAATGTGGTTTTCTGTACAAGAATAATTTTTCATTGTATTTTTGTAACTTTTTGTTATTTTAATCATTGAAGACAATTCAGGCTACCATTAGTTAATCTGTGAGCAGGAGAACTAAGAGTTATATGTACATTTTACTGATACGTGGATAATTGGTGTAGTACAGAGACGACTATATCAACAGGTGTACACAGCAGTTGGAAAAACGCCGGCTTACAAACTTGATTAATATGCTGTTTAAATGACACCAAGGTTTTGCATGGTAGTACTGGAGGCCATCGCAACACCATCTAATCCTTTTCTCAGGTGTTTGGGACCAAAAACAATAACCTCGGTTTTATCAGAAGCTAGAAGCAAAAAAATATAAGAGGATATAAAGCCCATAATGTCCTTAAGATATGCCAGAAGTTTCCGTAATGGTTCTTTTTCATCTGGCTTCATAGACAAATAGAGCTGCGTATCATCAGCATAGCAATGAAAATGAATGTTGTGATTCTGGATTATACTTCCCAAGGGCTGCATGTATAAATTGAACAAGATTGGCCCTAGCACTGAACCCTGTGGGACACAGTAGCAAACCCTCGTCTGTTCTGAAGAAACCTCATGTAAATGAACGAACTGGAGTCCGTCAGATATATATGATTTAAACCAACCTAGAGCTGTCCCTTTAGTCCCAACAACATGCTCTAACCTGTGCAGTAAAATGCTGTGATCTCCAGCAGCACTGAAGTCCAGTAGAACCAGAATGGACAGCAATCCCTTATCTGAGACCATAAGAAAGGTCATTTGTGACTCTGAATTTGTTTCTGTGCTATGATGCATTATGAACTCTGACTGAAAAACAAACAGATAATTTCTATACAAATGGTCACATAACTGGCTTGAAAATACCTTTTCCAGAATTTGAAATACACGTGGAAAGTTGGGAATGGGTCTATAATTTGCAAAAATATCTGGGTCAAGAGAGGGTTTTTAATTACTGCAACTTTAAAAATCTGATCTGATCCAGTATTGTCAAACCAATATGAGAGAGAACATTTTTAGGTGGTCGAGTTGGGATGGGGTCTAACAGACACGTGGATGATTTAGCTCTATTGACGACTGAGGTCAGCTCAGGGAGGTCTACAGGAACCAAACAGTGATTCTACTCAATAGTTTCCTTCATAGACCTCCATGTCCCCCTTTTATAGTAGCTGTGTGAGAAGAAACTACTGAGTATGCCTTACAGAAGATCCAAACTCTAAACAAAGTGTAACCAGATGTCCACAAACTCAGCCAGCAAAGCTGTTCATCTTGCAAATGACCCATTTCCCCCCTCACACGCTCCTATGGTTGTTTCAACAGCTTTCAGTCAGCCACAGTCTACTTTGAAGAACTGAAGTGCAGCGCAATCTACAAGGTAGCCTAATTTCGTAGGTTAATAAGGGAGCTGGGGTGTGTCTATATTTAACATGGAGAGTGGAAAATACATCAGAAGACCCTTTGGCTGTTCCTGAGCTTTCTCCCTGTGGACTGACTGGCCCTTTTAATACAAGACAGATTCAATGTGACCTCGATACAAAAACGGTGTCTAGAGTGAGTGTGCAACAGGCCCAAGTCACTCATTTAAATACCTCTCATATGTAGAAACAATTATAAGTTTGCACAACCATTGTCAACTCTTTCTGTCACTGTTGCTTGTTGACACCCGGTCTCGAAAACACATGAAAAAGGCACTTGATAATTCTAAGTTAGATTTAGTTTAGTGAAAAGGAGAAAAAAGCACAATGAGTTGATTAAGATATTTAATCTGTCACCTGACATGAATATAAATACAAATCCTTTGACAGACCTCAAAGAACAGTGGATGCAACACAGTAACAACAAACCAATTTGTTTGGACAAGGAGAAGCCTTTATGATATAATTTATATGGTGGAAAAGGCTGTCTGGAGTTATTTGTAATAAAAGGGTAGCAGCAGGAATGAAAGGGAGCTTTACGAGATGGTGGTTAGACCAGCTCTTCTCTACGGCTTGGAGACAGCTGCACTGACAAAAAGACAGGAAGCAGAGCTTCGGTACCACTGTTGCAGTTGTTAGGAGTTTCGGGGTGTATATGATTAAAAGTGAGCCCATCAGAGAAACAGCCAGGGTTAGATGTCTTACAGACAAAGTAAGAAAGGCTAGACTGACATTTGGGCACATAAAGAGGATGGATAGTGAATTCACTAGTAGAACTAGCAAAGCTGAAAGAAAAACAGCAATAAGAACAAACCAAAAGTTGGTTGACAATCCATTCCACCAGGTACATCCAGATGTAAGTCAAACTTTATTGAATTAACTTTGAAAAAGCAAATTTTAAAATTAAATGAATAGATAGAATTTAGTTTATTTTACCATGGTACAAACTTTATTTTTTTATTAAATCAGGAGTGACCAATTTTTTTTTCATATCAATGTACACAGATATTCTCCAAAAATAGAACTATAATAACTGCCAGAAACTGGATCTTGATGTCGCTGGTACCTTTTTCTTACTGGAAATTCTTGTTGCTAATTCTATTTTGACAAGCATGGAAACATGTTGATTCTGTGTTTATTGTGTTTTAACTATATATCTGTAATTTTATCACATGCAGTTATTATTAGTGATGCATAAATATCTCAGAAGCTGTCCAGAGCAAAAAGCAAAAAAAGTTTTATCTGCAGCAAAGCACCATAAAAGGACATATACACTATAAAAAGATATATATTTTAAAATTTGCTTGGAAATAAATCATTTGCTAATGTCAAGTGATGCTTGCTGTTTATTAGGGCCCGAACACTGACAGTGCGAAGGCCCTATTGTATCTGTAGGAAAAAAAAATGTTCTTGTTTTTCTCGTATTTTTTTTATTTTTCCGATGAAATGAGGGCCTTTTTGCCCCCTAAACGTGCCCCAAAAGTCAAAAGGCGAAAAATTTAAAAATCAAAAAATATAAAACCACACCTCAGCCTTGGCTAACAAATGATATCAGATCACTGAAACAGTTGTGTCGTAGAGTTGTCTCGGTTTTGACTCCTTCACCTTAATTGGTGCAAATTAGCCCCGCCCCTTCTTCTGATTGGTCCATATTTCATAGTTCCTATTTTCTGCCATAACATTTGATTGGTTTGATATAGAGAGTCGTGGGTGGTGTCATGTGACTCGGTTTTGAGTCCTTGACCATAATCGGTGCAAATTAGCCCCGCCCCTTATTCTGATTCGTCGATACGTCATAGTTCCTATTTTCTGCAATAACTTTTGAATAGTTTGACATAAAGACTCGTGGGTGGTTTCATCGGACATGGTTTTGAGTCCTTGACCATAATTGGTGGAAATTATCCCAGCCCCTTCTTCTGATTGGTCAATATTTGATAGTTCCTATTTTCTGCCATAACTTTTGAATGGTTTGACATAAAGAGTCGTGGGTGGTGTCATCGGACTCGGTTTTGAGTCCTTGACCTTTATTGGTGAAAATTGCATGCGCGAGGGCCTGTTCATTGCTGCTTGCAGCTGTAATTGTAATTGCATTCTTAATAATGTATAAATAATACAGCTGATCAAAACTATTGAGATAAGACAAGGTCAGTCTCTGTAGAGTATCACAAAGCTGTTAAAGTATGATCTAACTCTTTCTCTGTCGAGACTCTCAATGTTTGTTTTTAAATCTCTATTGAGTTCGGAAATCTTAAAATGCACTGTGGGCAGATTTACCATCTTACTTCTTGGGTTAATCAAGTTGCACTTAGGTTGAAAGATGATGTCTGTAGGAAGGCAGTACATGCAATATAGATGCATTTCTTAAAATTGCAGTTTAATTCCAGTTCAAGTTTGACTGAGTGTGAATGTGTTGGGTGGGGTGCTTGCTGCCCAGATTACCCATTATGATGGAAATCATGTCCGAGTTTAGTCTGACTTTAGTTCAGTCGTCCCATGTTCATTTAATTGAATTACAAGGAAGCATCTGTTTAAGAAAAGTAAACAGTCATTTCTCACAAATAAGTTTCTTTGTTTCCTCCTTTTGTGTTTTGTTACAGTTGTTGATTGAGTGTGTCTGCCTTTGATGAATGTGAGACACTGAAGGTTAGCATGCAGAGTGGAAACATTCAGACATTAAACAAACAAAACAAAATGCAGTTGATCAAATATTTTATTGAACTTTTGCATTGGGCATTTTCTTTGTTGAGCAGTTTTACTTTTGTTCCCATTATCTGCCATGGCTTTATTCTTTCACCTCAGGTTATTCTCAGCTCACATGCACACCCACACACACACCCATGTTTGACATTGGAAAAACTTTATTTAAAGCCTGCTCGGCTTCAGGCCTTTTAATTTCTTCCAAGTCCTTCACAGTGCATTCGCCTTCTGTGAGTTTCCACATTTCCTCCAATCTTTAAAGGGTGTTAAATCCTCACAAGAGACTTCCAGACTGGCCCTCAACGCATGCATTTTCATGCAGATGGTTAGGTGGATTCTTGATAACAACTTTGGATAAGGAAGTAGACTACATTATGCACATAGCCCATATTAAAATGTACAGCAATTAGTTGCATAAGAATTCTACCACCAATGAAAACTTGCAGCTCAAGATTATGTGTTAATAAAACACATTTTTTTCACAAAGAGCAAGTAGTGGATCAAGAAAAACTGTTCAGAGGGGAAATATAAGGTGTTCATGTTTGCAATGTCTTGCTCTGTTTCATTCAAGGTTTTCACGTCACGAATCATCACGAATAAATCTGTCACGGTTTTGGGTTTTGTCACTGTTTTTGTATTTAAAGCAGCACAATGTAACTTTCAGCTTTTGTTGAGTTTGGCGGCTCCTTTGGACAAAAGCGTTAGTGCTTTACCAGTAGTGTGGAAGGGTTCCTACCATCCACCTCAAAGTTCCATAGTGCCAGTGAAGGCGATACAGACCCTTCAGACCATGACAGAGGTGTCATTAAACCTGTTGTAAGTTAATGTACCATCACAATGACTCTGGAAATATTATATTAAGGTGGAAAAGTTACATTGTGCTGCTTTAAGTTGCTGTTTTATTTAAAAACCTATGTCCTTGTGTTTAAGTTTTGCCTTGACTTCCCTTGTTCCCATCTGCCCTGATTGTTTGCACCTGTGTCTCATCAAGTCCTCTGTGTTTATCTTGTCTTGACTTTACCTTGCGCCCTGCTCATCTGTACTGTTCTAATCCCCATCTTTTTGTTGTAATACCTGCTCAGCAGCCCCTTTTGTTTAATACATCAAATTGCTTTGGAACTCCTAGCCCCTCTGTCTCCTGCATCTGGGTTCTACTCACCCTAACCCTGAAAAAACATTTTTCTAAAACCTCCTTTGGATATATAATGGCAAGACTGGGGGGCAGGGTTTTCAGGCCCTATGCTAACATCTAAAGTAAACTACAATGTCAGACTTTTATCCTTACTTGCTTTTTACCAGAATTCAGTATTATAATTGTTGAATCATTGTCCAGCTTATTGCAGCAACAAAGTTCTGCCCCTTTTGGTCAGCTGTCTCAAGCACCTTGGACAGCAACCTTACAAATGGCATTACATCTATGAGCATGATTGGATATCTATAAACAAAGTTTTGGAACTCCTTATATGTAACTATAGGCAAATCTGCTGCTAAATTGTCTTTATGAATTTCTGTGAGCAGGTGTTTGATATTTTTATGCCTTTTTTTAATGTCTGTTGCATAATGATGGAGATTCAGGTGGCTTGTCAGTTGTCAACAAATCTAGGCAACAGACAATGTGGCTGAATAGCAGGGAACTATACAAAGGCAATAAGTACTAAAGCCCCAAATGTAAAATCTGGTCACGTTTCAGATGAGAAATGCAGAGATTTGTCTGTGTGATCATATCTGAGCAATTGTGGCTGTAAGCCTCCAAATGTCCTTGTCACATTCTCCATTTCAGTCCTCAGATCTTAATTAAGGTTAAGGTGCATGTGGTATTTGCACCAGAAATCCTTCATCATTTTGTGAGCAGTTGGTCTCTTTCTTCATATTTGCATTCACATTCTTTGTCCTGCTGTTGTAAGATTGAGCTAATTTGTTTCCATTGCGCCAACAGCTCTCATCTCCCTCCTCTGTTTCTCATCCCTACCTTTATTGTCTGCTCCTCCTCACTTCATCACGTCCCATGGCCTCCTTGGGACTCGTACATCAACTATACTTAAGGTTTAACATGGACACTGAATCCTTGAACAACATGTAATTTTTTTAAACGACAGACGCAGTTAATATGTGCAAAGGCTATATATTTTACAGTGACACCGCTAAATCATTTCTTGTTTAACAAAATATGAAAACAAAGGTAGACTAGGGTGTGAAGGGAGATCTTTTATGATTCCCTGGGGGGGAAATTGGCTCTAATTTATTTATGGGAAGCCTAATTGAAAATGTCCTATCTGAGAAATGACCTTTTTTTTTAAAGGAGACTCCTCGTCGCTTCCCTGACGCCCCGGTCTGAGCTCACCCCTCATTGCAAAACATAAATGACCAATTCTAACTCTAATAATTATTTCTGGCATTATCATGATATATTGTTTCATATTATTATATTAAGTTATGAAATCTCTTGGGATGTTAAACTATAGTATTATATTGTAATATATAATAGTATGGTGATATAATTTGGTTATATATTATAATATTTTACACAAATGATGTTATATTAGGATATTACTATATTTATTATGCTATATTTATATGATATCATGCTACACCACTCTATATGATAGTTATTTATTTGTTCACTATCGAATCAATATTCTCAATTTATGTACCTATTTTCATCACCTTATTTACACTCAAACACGGCACGCACACACACACACACACACACACACACACACACACACACACACACACACACACACACACACACACACACACATACTGATGCTGTCTTTTGTCATCGTGTGTACTGTATGTTAATAAATAAAATTAAAAAAAAAAAAATTAAAAAATTAAAAATAAAGGAGACTCCTCGGAGCGTGTGTGCGTGTGTGTGCTGGTAATGTGTATGTGAGTGCGTGACCGAGTGTGTTTTGAGCGCGCCAGACGGGGGGGAGCGAGCCGGGCACGCCCAAAAGCTGTTGCTGAAGGCTGATTTATGGTTCTGCGTTACACCAACGCAGAGCCGGTGCGCGTCGCTGCGTACCCTATGCCGTAGGCTACGCCGTAACCCTACGGCGTAAGGTCTGCGTCGATTTAACGCAGAACCATAATTCAGACTTGGTGCCTCAACTGCGCGCCGGCGCGTCCAGCAGCGATTGGAACAGCAACAGGGAGTGAAAGTGAAGCTCTCCAAAGTGCCAGAGACCGTGGCGGCTGAGGAGGTGGATCAGGGTTCGCCCCTGTGTGCGTCTCCAACCGCGCATGGACGACCACCTCAGCCTCCTGCAATCACCCCCGCCGAGCCTGACCAAAACCCGAGGCCACAACTTATTGGTGAACCACGGATACACCGAGACGGAGAACTACGACGCGATGACGGTCGTGGCGTGTGACAACATGCTGGAGGAGTCCGCGGCTCTGCCGGGCCACCACCTATCCCTGGACCGGTACGAACCGGACCACGACTGCTGCGAGAGAGTGGTCGTCAACATCTCCGGCTTGCGCTTCGAGACGCAGCTCAAGACTCTGTCACAGTTTCCGGAGACGCTGCTGGGGGACCCCAAGAAAAGGATGAGGTACTTTGACCCTCTCAGGAACGAATACTTTTTCGATCGGAACCGACCCAGCTTCGATGCCATTTTGTATTACTACCAGTCCGGCGGGCGCATCAGGAGACCCGTCAACGTGCCCATTGATATCTTTTCCGAGGAGATCCGCTTCTATGAGTTGGGTGAAGAGGCTATGGAGAAGTTCAGAGAGGACGAGGGCTTCATAAAGGAGGAGGAGCGGCCGTTGCCGGAAAATGAATTTCAAAGACAGGTGTGGCTGTTGTTTGAGTATCCAGAGAGCTCGGGTCCCGCCCGGGGAATAGCAATAGTGTCTGTCCTGGTCATTCTCATCTCCATTGTTATCTTCTGCTTAGAGACGTTGCCGGAGTTTAGGGACGACAACAGGGATCCGATCACGATTGCACCTGTGATAAATGGCACGCTCCCTTATTTCACCAGCCCCTTCTCAGACCCCTTCTTTGTGGTGGAGACGTTGTGTATCATCTGGTTCTCCTTCGAGCTGCTGGTGCGCTTTTTTGCGTGTCCCAGTAAAGCCACGTTCTCCAAAAACATCATGAACATCATTGACATCGTGGCCATCGTTCCCTACTTCATCACGCTGGGGACAGAGCTGGCAGAGAGGCAAGGGAACGGCCAGCAGGCCATGTCTCTGGCCATCCTGCGCGTAATTCGGCTCGTGCGGGTGTTTCGCATCTTCAAACTCTCGCGTCACTCCAAGGGGCTTCAAATTTTGGGACAGACTCTAAAGGCCAGCATGCGCGAACTGGGCCTGCTCATCTTCTTCTTGTTTATCGGTGTCATCCTTTTCTCCAGTGCTGTGTACTTCGCCGAGGCGGACGACCCGGATTCGGGTTTCAACAGCATCCCGGACGCGTTCTGGTGGGCCGTGGTCACCATGACTACGGTGGGATACGGGGACATGCACCCCGTCACCATCGGAGGGAAGATCGTGGGATCTTTGTGCGCAATCGCCGGCGTGCTCACCATTGCGCTGCCCGTGCCCGTCATAGTGTCCAACTTCAACTACTTCTACCACAGGGAGACGGAGGGCGAGGAGCAGGCTCAGTACCTGCACGTGGGCAGCTGCCAACCTCTGGCAGACACCGAGGAGATGAGGAAGGCGCGCTCCTCCTCCTCCTCGCTCAGCAAGAGCGAGTACATGGTCATCGAGGAGCACGGGATGAACAGCGCGTTCAAACAGCAGCCCAACTTCCCCACCACCACTCAAAACAACTCGCAGAATTGTGTAAACATAAGCAAAAAGGTTTTCACCGACGTGTAGCTTTTAGACTCGTGTGACCCTGAACACAGGAAGATGAAATATGTAAAAGACACCACTGGATGTATCATTGCGCACCATGCGTGTGTAAGCTGTGGTAGAACAGATAAAGGGAGAAAGGAACAGGAAAAGAAAAACGCGCATCCTGACCATTCAGAGATGCTGCTTTGTGCTCCATTCAAAAATCGGGATTTTTCATTTAAGTGCCATGAATTCATAATTCTGTAGGATTCCATTCACGCTTGCAAAAAAAGAGAAAGAGCTCCTTCTTAAAGTATTTGATACTGTTTTTCTCACCTTGAGAGGATTATCCTGTTGTGCGTTGTGCAATAGCCATTCTATTATCACAACAGGTAGAAATAGAAGCTTTGTAACTGTGAACGATGAGTGCAAATGTAAGTTCCTCGAAGAACACACACTGTATTGTCATGCGTTAAGAGTCGTGCTCCGTCATGCCTATATGTATAATACTCAGTCATTTAAATATGTGTGCGTGTTCAAACACATGTAGAGTCCAAAAACACAGTTCAGCATATATTATCTCAACTAGACCGTTTTTGTGCTCTGCCTTATTGTGCGTTTAAATCTAGTCCAAAGTCTTTGAAAAATAATCCCCGTAATTTCCTCGATGTGTGCTGTCTTATTTAAAGCGTAAACGGCGCCATGTAGACACTGGGTCCAGTCCAGCGCCACTATCTTATTCACACGTGAGTGGAGAAACAAAACTCTTTTCGCGCGCACACACACAGAGATCAAAGATGGAGCGTGTTTCTTTTTGGATGTCTCAAATATAGCCCGATGTGATGCAATCACCATGGTGACGGTCGTTCCCTCGGTAACCCTAGTCACCGTTGCTATGGCACCCTTGTTTCCACAGTAACCTCCCAGATGGCTTGGAAACTATATTGAAGATTCTCATCCGAGTGGCTTGACTCCAGTCTCTAATAAGACTGTTTTGTCTGCACACCCCTCGTGCGTAAAACGCACGCGTTTGTGACTATAACTAACCTTCAAGCTCGTTTGCAAGTGTTTACATGAACACAAAAAGCAATCCCTTGTGTGGAGATCTCGTTGTGAACCGTCACAATAAAATACCCCTCAAAAATAAGGCAAAAATCAAAGAGGCGCCGTGTTGGGAAAGACGAAAGAAGAAGCAGCGTGTGAGGAATTATGAATGGACTGGGAGCACATTGTGTCTGAGTGCACTACCGCAGGTTTCTCGGCAGAGGGTGCAGAGGTTCTCCCACTCACTAAATTGGTAAGTACTGGGAACTGATACCTCTGCTTCAGTCATAAAATCAATATTTTCAAAATATTTATTTGTAGTTTTAGTCATTTATTTTGAATGTGTGATGATACAATCACGAGAAGCTCATGTAACGTTAATAGTAACTGGTGTGACATGAGCTCTATGTACAAGTTAGGTCAAAGTATTTCTTTAAAGTTCTCAGATTGGTTTTAAAGAGATTATGAATCCGCCCTTTTCTAAGCAATGTAATGATACTACTTGGAGGTGTTCATGTTTAACATGTTTAAACCTTTTGCAGTCTCTGTATGTTCAGTCACTCCTTTTTATGTAATGGGACATGCTTGCAGTGTACCCAGGATGTGGTTCACCTTCAGCTGACTTTGTCTTTGAAATGAATAACAGCAGCAACAGAATGCCAAATCAGCCTGCCTGCACGCTGCCCCCTGGTGGTCTTCTGCTGTTGACAGAACAGGTGGCTCACACCTGCTTCATGACCTCTGTCTCCTTCTGTCTTGAACATCCCAAAGACACAGAGGTCTGATAAACCTGAGATATCAAACATTATGTGTAATACCAAAGCTGATTCTTCAACAGTAGTATAAGTGAAAATAGAAGCTATATTCATAGAGGACCGTTGAGACTGATGCACAGCTTTGTGTTTTTATTCAGTGTCCTTTCTGATAGGAGTTTATTTCAAATATAGTAAAGCCACAGGGAAATACATTTCCCCCCCCGAAAAAGCAAGATAAGGAGTTCATCAATGTTTCAAATCAATGCAGAAATAGGTCCTCTTCTATGTCATTTGAAAATATGTCTGTAGTAATACATGACAACAGAAAAAAAATCAGATTAAAATTCACAGTGATGACCCTTTGACCTTAAAACAGCGTAATTTAAATTAATTTCATGAAGTAAGGTTGGACACAGTTATTGAAGAAAAAAAAGGCAGGTATGTTGTTCCAAGCATCTTGGAGAAGAAACCACAGATATTTTGATTGTAGGCTGCTGTAGATTGTTCCGTCTCCACATATTCCCAGACAGACTCATTAATGTTGAGATCCGGGCTCTGTGGGGGGCACTTCCAGGACTCCTTGTTCTTTTTTATGCTGCAGATAATTCTTAATCACATTGTTACTGTAGGAGTTGTCATACTGAAGAGCAAAGTTGGGGCTAATCTCTCTGATGGTACTGCATGATGGGTAAGAATGTGCTTGTATTTCTCATCATTGAATTAATCCTGACCAAATGTCTTAGTCAATTTGAAGAGAAGCTGTCCCAAACTTGCAATAAACCCCTACCACTCTCTTACCCATCAGTGGATAAAATGTGGCCTTCGCTAGAGTCAAATATTACATCTTTGACTCAGTCCCCGGAGCACCATGTTGCCTTTTTCTTTTACAGTTCCTTTGTTTTGGGGTATTGTTAAGTCTTGGCCTTGTTTCCATTGGAGGTATGGCTTTTTGGCCACACTAGCAGATCCGTGTACCTGGGTCCCACTGGTTCTGAGCTGATCGCACCGATGGACGTCCACTGAAATGCGTTGTTTATCAGTGACAGGGAGTTTCCGCGGCCAACCATGCAAGTCCTCACTCGTTTCTCTATGCTTCTTCAAAGGGTTTTTAAGGCCATATTTTGGCATCCCTGTCTTATTTGACATCTTTGTCTGATGCTGTTGCAACACGGTGTATTGTTAGTATCTTCAGTCTTGCTGTGGTTCTTACCCGTCACATATAACTGTCTTCCACAATCTCAATTTTATAGCAGTTTGGCTGTTCCTCAAAGGTTCCTACACAGCTGTTTCTTTTCATGACTATGCTTCAAACTAGATATGAAACCAATGGTTAGGAGCACCTATTTGGTATTATTAGTTAATCATTCACTTGACAATGAGCTGACAAAATACCTGGCTTTGTGGAAGTGTGTGTGTGTGTGTGTGTGGGTGTACTGTATATATATATATATATATATATATATATATATATATATATATATATATATATATATATATATATATATATATATATATATATATATATATATATATATATATATATATATATATATATGTGATTTCCTGGATTGGATTTTTAGAAAGAAACACAAACACACACATACACTACCATGTCCTCATCTTTTCGTTATTATTGTGTTAGGATTCAGCTAATGTGAACTTTAAAATATCACTGAAATAACATTTGTTTCCATCATCTTCTAATTACCTCTCTTTTACTCTGCTCTTCCTCTTTGCCGTAATTAAAATGATTTGCATGATGCATTTGTACATTGTTATTTGCAGATAGTGGGAATGGGTTAGTCTGTTGTCTGAGGAAGTAGAGACTACAGACAAATGTATCCTTCTTTTCACAGGACAGCCATCTGCTGGTTTTCCCCCTTCCTTTTCAAACTGCAGCATCTAAAGAGGTCATATTATAAATAAAGAAACCTGTGCTTGACAGCAAATATTTTGTTGTCCGAAGTGATCCCCCACGTGAAAAACCATGACATTAAACAACCGTGACATTTTGTTTGAGGTGTCTTTATAGGGAAATATGTCATTCAAAGAGATTTTTAAATTTTCAGGATATTGTGATGTCACAGGCCCAGATCAGAAAGTACAATTATTCACAATCATAATCTCTACACATCTTCACATTTCTGGATTTGGCGTGCATGACAAGTGGGTAGTGAAAACTTATGGCACAGAATTTTAAAAGCGTCATGAAGGGGAGTGACTCAATTTGTCCCCTTAAATTGGTACTTTTGAACTGAGGTTTAAAGCCAATGTTGAAAAGGGTGGTTTTCCACAGTATCCTTGTTATTTTGAACAAAGCATGTCACATATATTTCATTAAAAACTTCAGTGAATGGTGTTAACATTTGAAACAGATAAAAAAAAACAGTATAATCATTCTTTACAGTTAGATTTTTGGGAGGGAGAGAGGCTGGACCCCTGCTTTGGTAATGAGACTGATTAACTGAATGATGGCTACACTGTGATTCTAACAACTTTGCCTTTTCTTTCCATTGTTCTCTGACACTCAGGTGAAATTTCCTTTCTGCTCAGACCTCCCAGAACCCCAAACAACCCAATGCAGACTGCTTCCCATTTTGGTAAATTTACACTGTATTGAAATATAAATGAGCGTTTTCATTCAAAAATGTAAAAAAGTGACCCTTTTTTCCCTTCAAGGGTGCAGTGACTCAGGTCTTCCTGTTGTCGAAGGAGCCAAATGAAGGAATTGAGATCTAAATCCCTCTGGATCAGTTCTTCTGCCCCTGCCATCTTGCCTTCGGATGGTGCTCTAAAACATGGGCCAACAAGTGGTGCCTAGTGGTTTCCCCCCTCCAGTGGACTAACGCTCAATCCAAAATACAAGAAAATACAATCACAACAGTCGTTTGAAATATTCCACATACAGTTTTGTAGCTGCAGTTTTCATGACTGCTCCTGTTACGGCGTTGGCTTTTGTGATTGAAAATATCGCATCATCAAAGAAGTATGAGACTGGAAATGTCTTATGAACTCTCTTTGCTTTTTGTAAGAAATTGAAAAGATTCAGGAAACAGCCAGCATTTTCACAGAGCACATTTCACATGACTACTATCTAACTTATAAGGATTCCCTTATTCTGTATTCACCTGCCTGGGAGGTGGTATTTGTCACGAACACTAACTTAAAAAAAAAAAAGAAATTTTGTTTGACAGCAATTCAACAAGTGGTGAAAACTATGTGATCTGTGATCAACTGATAAGGAAACTGTGATATGAATCAAAGACTGTTGCTAATGTGCGTGTGCTGGTTGCTGCTGCTATTCCCTTTATGTATACATAAAGAACAATACAAAGGCATTCACACATAGGTACAGCAAATATGCACACACACACGTGTATACAAGCCGGTGGATGGCTCCCGTCTATCCAAGAGTGCACGCTTGATTTTAGGGGATGGGGCAGAGCGTTATCAGGGTTAAGACTGTCTATGCCAGTATTTGTTTTGTGTTATTGTATGCTGTCTTAAACATGACCCATATTACAAGATTATAAAGTGTGCTGTTTTCATTTGAGAGGAGCTGCAGGCTGCTTTTATCCAATTAAGATGATGGTACTCATTTATGTTCAATAGAACGTTGCAGGCCGTATTCTCTGTTCTGTGTACGTAGAACACATAAACACACGATATATGAAATATGCCCTCATGTGGAGATGGAAATGCAAATAAATGGTCCTTTTTCGATTCAGATTTTGCGTTTCTTTTGGTAGGCTTGTTATTCAAGCCAATCTGTTGAGTTTGTCAAGCTTACTCAAGTTGTATTTCAGCATTCCCAAAACCAACATCACCAAGTAGTTCAAAGTAGAGCACAAGATCAATAATTATAATACTTATAGATTAACAATGAGATTTCAGGCATGGTTAAAATCTACTAACACATTCTGAAATAATTTAGTGTGTGTCACTGTTGCTTTAGTTATTTAATTAATTAGCAACTTTTGTGTCAAGACACTGTTGATACATGTGAAAAAGAAAAAAAACAAACTGGTTGTTGAGCAGAGTTTCTCACGTAGAGCCTCACACTCTGACAGTCTTTTAATGAACAACAGCGACTGGCTCACAGCCATTTAGCGACAGAAAAGCATAGCAACAGATGCCGGGAAAAAGCGACATCCCTGCAACAGCGAGACCAGGCTATGTCCTTTATTACAGAATGGAGCATGTTTTCATCAATTAATTAAAAGTCAAATCTTTGTTCTTTTTTACAGTTATGAGTAACACAGGTGTTGAGGATTTACAGTGTAGTTGGCTTGGTAAAGAGTTGGTGATTCCCTGCTCTCAGAGCTGTGTGTTTGAAGTGTTTGTGAGAGCTGAACTGAGCAGGAGCACAATGGAAAACTTCATATCATCTCTGTCCCAAAGAGGTAAATATTAACATTCTAACTGAGGTTTACAGCAATCATGCTGTCGTGCTGTGTATGAGCAAGAGTGCTTTATTGCTTCAGTGCGCTTACAAGCTCACTCATGACTCTGCTTATCTTGGTTCATGTATGGCCAAAATTGTCCAACCGGACTAATGGAAGGTACTGTATAGTGATTATACATCTGATTATACCACAATACCTATGCTGTCATCAAAGCTCACCACCAGCCAAGGTGCTACAGCAGAAAATCACCATAGTAACGAGAGAGGGCGCAGATCGCCGCATAAGCTGACAGCATTAGAGCCAACTGTTGTGACATTCACTGCATGTGTGTATAGCTCCTGTGGCAGGAAGGGTCTGGCAGAATGTCATTTTGTGTTTACGAAGGCTGTACACTCTGTGTGTGTCTCTGGCAGAGGATCAGTGCATTGTCCCAAAAGCAGATTGGATCTCACGATGTGGGGAATCCTGTTATTAAAGCATGAGATGAGTGACGGCAGCACCATATGGGCCTCGTCGCCAGGACTGAGACACGAACAGATAATGAAAGGTATATTCCAAAATCTTTAGAAAGAGACAATTAATGACTTGAAATCTTTCATAATAGATTTTTAATCACTGGACACGTAAAAGTCCAGTTGTGCACATCAAAGATCAAAAATACAGTGTAACTCCCTTTAAAGTTCAAATTTGTGACTTAATTCCAAACATTCTCTTATTTAGATGTTCGACAAGCAGTTAACAAATAATTGTATTCTCCACTGAACCAAATATATATCCACTAAATTTCAACAGTATTTTTTGTCTCTAGCAATCCTTGAAGAAAATGTTCAGGTTTTTGCATCTGCATTCCATGTTCCAGACGTCTCTCTGCCATTAGCTGCTGATTAAGCTTCTGACTGAGAAGAACAGACCCTTTTTGTGGCCAGAAACGACACTCTGGGAATACAGAACAGAAAAAAAGAGTGCATCAGTTACATCTGGCTTTATTACTGCCACAGAACTAAAAACTCTAGCAGTGGAAAGATGAGATGAGATCATTTATGTTATTAGCATACAATGTTTTGTTGGGAAAATGAAACATGCATGGATATATTGATGCGTGCCTCTCAGGAAAACATTGTTGCAAACCGAGTTCCCCATCACACAGCAACAGCACTCCCTACCGATGCCCCATCATACTGCAAAATCGGCGGGAACGGCTTGAGGAACGAGTAACAGTGTCCAGTAGTTTGACTCAGCCTCCAGTCAGCAAAGATCTCAATCTAACTGTGCATCTATATGATGGGAGGAAACCAGCAGGATTCTCAGACGCTCCTTCCTACATCCCACATGAACCAGTGCATCTGCTGCCAACGCTTCCGTGCCACACACAGCACAACATCCACAAAGTTTCATGTCAATACCCTGATAGATCCGAAGTTGGAGCTAAAACAATTAGGGATTCTGCAGGTTGATGACTGAGGACTGTCTGTAATATTTCATACTCAGAAGCACCATTTGGTAAATTTACAACATTTAGCAAATGTATTTGGATTGATAAAGTAATGATAAAGGATATGATGGCGAGACATTGTTCTTGTTAAGTAAAATGATATAACTTTACTTGTAACTTGAATTTCTTAAGATAACTACAAACCTAACTTTAAACAACTGTGCAATAAGTGCCATAACTGTATAAAGAATTACTCTATATGTTATTAATTTGATATTCCTTTTATTAATTCTTGTTCATTAATAGAATATTGTGGTGAGGGGCTTGTGTTAACATTTTTATTTAATACTTTCTGAAGCAGCGCAACTGTACAAAAAGCAATTTCCTTTTAGGGATCAATAAAGAAATCTGATTCTGACAAAATAAACTCATGCAATCAGTGGAGCTCGTGGAGCTCTTTATCATTCTCTGTGTGATACTTCCATGTTCCCCAGCCACTGGGTGTGCAGGAAAGGATGGTTGCTAAGGGTGATGATGCTGTTGCTAGTGCGTTCACAACAATCTGATTATTCCTGGAAGCTGATTGGCTGAGCAGTCCCAGACACAGAAGACAAGCCAGGAATCCCCATCCAGACACATGTTTTATATGAAAACTGACAAAAGAAAACCCTCTGCTGGCCCATAATGGTCCAAACAAACTGCTATTAATATCTGCATCCCATTCAGAAAACATTGGCGAGACCCTGACGTTATAACAGTCTGGATTCTTTTTTTGCCATGGAAATGAGTGATCTGCGGACAGTTGTCTCAGATTCGTTGTCATAACAAACAGACAGATGGTGGAGATGGCGATAGTGTTACACAGAGAGAGAGAGAGAGAGAGAGAGAGAGAGAGAGAGAGAGAGAGAGAGAGAGAGAGAGAGAGAGAGAGAGAGAGAGATGTAGCTGTGCTTTACTCTGGATGACTCATCACACTGTCACTGTGACCTTTATCCACTCCCCTCTCCAACTCTTTTCTTCCATCCCCTCCCCTTCATCTTCATTTTCTGCACACTTCTGGCCTGCTGACAATTTTACGCACCCCACACCACCTCTCATCCCTTCATACATGTCTGTTCCTCCACAAACAATTTCAACATATTTAAATCCCATTCTGTCCCTTTCTGTCCCCTGCTACTCTCTCAATCATTCTTTTGAAGAGGGTTTCTTTTTTTTATTTTCCGATGCGTGCATGCTGCCGGAATGCAGACTTGTGGCACTTATGCAGACACATAAGACTCGCGTAACTACAGACTATGGCTACCAGACTGTGATTTGTCCACATTGCCATGCTTTTCACTGTGTTGTTCTATGGTGAAGAATATAACTTTCTCAGTGTCAGAAAGCATTCAGTGGATAAAATCTTTTTAGGAAACCTAAACATGAGGCACATATTGTGTATATATTTAGTCATGCAAATCTAATTATGCCACATTTTACAAGAATGCACTAAGCCCTGTGCAGAGCCACACCTCTGGATAAGCATCGATTTTTTTCTTGTTTTCTAATGCTGAAAAAACAAGTCAATATGAAACCAAATCAATACCAGAGTACTCCCCTCTTAAGGTTAGCTTATATCTTGTGCAAGCAGCGATCGTGATCAGCCTGGATGACCTCAGTGAGCAGGTAGAGAACTTCCAAGGTCAATCTCTAATTATAGAAGCTCCCACAGAGGGAGGCAGGAAAAGGAAATGGGGGAAAAAAATTGGATTGATGGTGTTCTAAAAGAACCTGAAGAGGCACTTGAGCCATTTGCTTTTGCCATAGAGGGGGATGCATGTCGGAGAGCTATTTTTGAACCTCAATACAATAATACAAGAAACGATTTCCTGTTGTTTGTATTTATAATGACATGCAAATTATTCTCTACTGTGCAACGGTGATATAGCAGCCCACTTGTGCATGCAATGTATTATAAATATGTGCATGCACATTCCACGTAAAGTTGGCAACTTAATGACAAGGTGAAAGAAAAGAAAGTGGTTATTTTGAACAGGTGATGTCAACAGGTGATCGCTAAGATGATTTGGTACAAAAGCTGCACCCATGAAGAGTGTCTTTTAGAAGTAACAGTAGGTAGAGCATTTCCCCTCAACCCACAAATACATGAGAAAATGAATAAAATAGTTATAAACAATGCTGCTTAAACAAAGATTGGAGGAGAGTGTGCTTAATATTATTAAACATGTCAAGTAATCAGGAGGAATTCCAGTGCATTCAGGGCTAGGATGCAAGTAAAGCTTGACGCATGTGGCTTCCAGTACCTCAATTCATAGAAAGTGAATACGCATGAATCACATGAATGATGGATCGCTTCAAGAAACTTTATTCACACAAGCAAATTCAGCAATGTGACTTAAAACTTTACCGTGTAAAAACAAATAAATAAGTAAATAAACCAGATATGTTAACGTTGTCTAGAGGCAATGTCAAAGTCTCTGGCTCTGAGACATCTTTGACCATTGAGTAGTCAAAATGTACATTGTGGTCAGAAGAATCAGCGTTCTGAATTGTGTTTTTTTTTATTTTGGAAGAAATGAATGCTCGTCACACCAATGACAAAAGGGACAATCCAGACAAGCAACCAACCCACAAGCCAGACTCTGTGATGGGGTTGTATACCTTTACACATCTGTGATATCAGTATTAATGCAGAAAAAAGTTTATTGAAATATTAGAGTAACATATGCTGCCTCCAGGACATCTTTTCCAGTTAAGTGACTGCATTTTTTTAACATAACCTTAATGAAATTATTCTTTTGAACTCAAATAAATATCTCTTCTGGTGGGGTGCTCATGGATATATAAATGTAAAAGCTACTGTCCGAGTGTTGTGGTGAACCTCTTTGCTGCACCAGCAGAGGTCATCTACCTGTAGGACAAAGCACCCCCCTTGCAGTCTGTTCCGATAACCTTTCTTTCTTTACTTTGTCTCCTTCTCTCTGTCATGCTTCCACTTTCACTTTCAAATGTTCTGCTGCGTGGAAAAGGGTGGGGTCTTTTGGTGTGCAGGTCCGCACAATCATGCATTAATTCATTAATATCCAAGTCACATAAAATTATAAGATAACATTGTTGAATATGAATTGCTAATAAATGTTTATTATAATAAAATGTATTCTCAAATAAATGAATGTTCCTTTTTTCAAAAACATCTAAATCTACTCTTATAAATAACATTCACAATATGCTAGCGTAATATAATGTATTTTTTTTCCAATTAAAAATCCCCAGTTATTCATGTAACAGCCTTCCTCAGTGTTTCCATGACGATCCATCCAGTCTCCTTGACTAAACACAAAACAGAATCTCTTTTATTGTTCTGTTGACATGTGACAAAACCTGAGGATAAACTGTAAAGAAAACTTCTTTCTTTTTCTTTTAATACTGTTAGGATTTCATGTCATCTTTTCTCAATCATGGTTTTTGTAAGAATCTTTGATGTTGTGCTTCCTCATGTTAGGCCTGTTTTGTCTTCAAAAACTGATTGTGTGTTCTCCCAATGTTTTTTTTTCTTCGTTCTTTCGAGGCTATCAGAAAACGATGTGCAGGATATTGCAGCATAAACATACTCTGGACTTTAATAGCAGCTAATAGAAAACTAGAAAAAAATGAACATGAATGGAGAGAAGTGAAACTGAAAAGTGAGAATGAATTAGGGATCTGAATTTTTCAATAGAATGAAATACAGTTTTGATTTTACCGTTTTACATATTCAAAATTAGTTCATTCAGATTCAGATTTTAAAAGCAACTATTCAAATCAGTCAAATCAGGTTCAAATCAAATGATTCACATTCAGATATAAAGAATTAAAATTCCCTTCCTACTGGCAAATGATTTATCCCATACCAGTCCTGCTCCTGTAAATCCTGAACAATATTTTTTCAATAACCAAATGTACATGACACTGTAATTATTGATGTATCTAAAGATGATTTTTCTGATTATTCTTTAGAAATTCCTGTTCCTGGACAGATTTGTTTTGTAAAAATGTTAACGTTTAAAAGGACAAGTAATAAGATACAAAATTGGTTATTTGCTCTCAATTTCCCCGTGTGTCAAGTTTTTGATAACGTTAATGTTTTCTCTAAAACTATCATGCTGAATATATGCGTATATATGTATATATGTATACATTCATGTGTGTATATATATATATATATATACATATATATATATGTAGGGAGATTTGTCATTTTTGGTCTCGGCAACAACGGACACTACATACACACAATAAATAAATGGCATGCATAGCAACAAATATGACATAAATGACAGCACAAAAGCAGGTGTTTTTTATTTCAATATATAATAAATAAATGAGAGCAGTGCCATGGTGTGTGTGTGTGTGTGTGTGTTTGTGTGTGTGGCAGAGCAATATAAATGATTGAAAAAAATGATGTTTGGACAATGCTAGCAAAATCAGAGGCATGCTTGCCCCCTGGCAAATGCTGGGGTGCCCAAGCCAGAAGGGGACGACAAAGGGCTGATCTGAAAAAAAACCTCCCAAATATCGAATAATGTATATAAGTATTTGTGTATAGGTGTATATATGTCTCTGTGTGTGTGTGTATATATACACACACGTCTCCTCAATTTCTTCATGTCTCCTCCATTTGTGCATCCGCACCGGTCTGGATATCCCGCAGCAGTTTCTGAACCCATTTTTTTTTTTTTTTTTTTTTTTTGAGGTTCTGGGATGAATCAATAAAAATGAAATAAACCTTTTAAACACTTCCAAGATTCGATAATCCACTTATTTGCAATAGTGTGCTATAACACCACCTAATCATTATACCTTATCTAAGGGCTTTGCCTCTGATTAAGCATTTAAATGATCAGCTGTTGCCTTCATGTTCTGCCTATTTCCTCAACAGAAAATAATTGTGTTTGCTGCCAATCACAATAATTTGTCAAGGACTCAAGATGTTTTTGTCCATTTTCTTTTTGTTGTTTTGAAGGGAAGTCTCACAGGACAAGGATGACGAGACTTATGCTTATTTCAAAAACACTGTTCAATGGAAACACCACCCCCCTGCAGCGCTACCTTTATCAAAGATTCAACTTTCTTTTGCGTAAAAGTGTAATCGAAACCCAACTAGTGAGAGGAGCAAAACAAACATCAAAAAAGTGGTAAGTAGTACGGATAATACATAATCTAATTTAGCAGAGCAGCTCAATCTGCTGCTAATGTTGAATTTCACAGTAAAGACACCTGCAATCCACTTGTTCACTCAGCTGCTGGCTGCAAACAAAATAGCATTCTTGGACAAAATTCGTTTTACAGCTATCAATTTAAAGCTGTGTCCAGTTAAACTTAACTGTCAAGCTAAGAATGCTAAATTATCAAATTAATTGGCAAGAAATGTAGAATATGTGCCTGTGGTGTTTATATTTTATTTTGAAACAATACAAATGTTTTTTTGTTTACACTTTCTTTTTCAG
Source organism: Cololabis saira (assembly GCF_033807715.1). Lineage (NCBI taxonomy): Eukaryota > Metazoa > Chordata > Actinopteri > Beloniformes > Belonidae > Cololabis > Cololabis saira. The sequence continues at coordinate 23,597,751 of NC_084598.1, forward strand.
AATTTTCATCAGACTATATAAGGTTGGTTAATTAGTTGAAGGGGCCCCCAGTGAATCTCTGCCCAGAGCCCCAAGACACTTGAGAATTGCCTCTGAACATGAGGGACAGGTTTTTGACGGGGCTTGTTTGACAGGGAGTTCTCCATGTTTTTAAACACATTCTGCACAGAGAGCCGCAAAAATGTTCTTATGAACCAAAGGGGGGCCCACCAGAAAACGTTTGGGAACCACTGCCATGATTATATAATGTAGTTTCCAATTTTAACACAAAACTTTATGTCTACTCTTTGGAAAGCAGCTTTTGATGTGTGAACCTGAAGAAAATAAGGTAACAGCAAGTAATCACAGAAAATGACCTGTTTCTGACCTAATTGTACTACAGGAACAATAATTTAAAGCAATTGCACTTTTCACAAGAATATTTAGGAGTTGCAACTGCAGATTAATGGTGATGCTGATGATGATGATGATGACTATGATGATGATGCTGATGATGGTGATGATCCTTTAAGTGCCCTCTTGCCCATCCCAAGGATAAGATTAATTTATGCCAGATCATTTCCTTGAATATGGTGATGTATGATGAATCATGACAATCAGCACTGGACATTGTTATCGCTTCTCCCAATTGCAATTGGTACCTTCTTCATTTATTTCGACAGACAACGAGGATTTAAAACTTCTTGGCCATCCATCAGTCTGTAAGTATCAGCAGCCCCTCCACTGAGACCTTCAGCGATAATGACAAACTGGTCTCCAGCCCTGTACAGAATGAGCGACTGCTGCTACTTTAAACTTGTCCTGGATGGAAATGTCAGAGCAAAGGAAGCACGCTGGGGAGGACATCAAGTAATCCCCAGTGAGTTTAGGAATCTCTTTTTCTTTTATGTTCAGCTCATGCTCTCTGTCTGGAGACAGATCTGGGTTGTTACCTGGCCCACTTTCAAGAACTCAAGGGAAGGAGAGCCAGGGAACACCGACTGGAAGAAAAGTTTAGCACACAGTAATTGGGACTAATACTGGAACAGCATAATCTGGTCTGTGAGTGCATCAAGAACTCAGCATAAATCAATGGATTATGAAAACATCTTTCCATATGTACTTAAATTGCCCAAGACGAATTAGCTTAAGTGTGATCAACAATTTAATATAAATAACTTTCTGTTTTTAAAAATATGATTTACCTCATCAGGATTTAGTGGATTTGTGCATGTGTTATTTCAGGTTAACGTTTATCTGCACAAATATGTCCTGACTGTCAGACGCTCAAGAATGTAGACGAAATTAAATCCTCAAATCTGGCAGACTAGGTTTAGCTTCCAGATGATTCAGACACATTGGAATTTTAGTGATTTTTTTTTAAATCTCTTTTGCGTAGGGACAAAAATATGCAAGCTCGTAATTCCTCATTCAATAAATTTACTGCTTTTATGTCCTGGCGTGTGTGCGTGTCGTTTCCATTTAACTTACTATGCCTCTGTCTAAGATATTTACAACATTTGACTCATATTCCCCAGCCTCTCTCTAAATATTGCCGTCTTAGAGGCACACATGTGCATGATTTTTTTTAAACAATATTTTTATTAATTTCTCACTTTTACAAGTAAAAAATGTATACATAGTATGATCCACAGAAATAACAACGAAAACAGGCAAACAAATAAACAGAACAAAAAAAAAACAACAACGACAAAACACCAGCTCAGATCCATATAAATAAAACCCTGGGTTACAATACAAATGTACAGTATGACCAATCAAGAAAATCCCTGCAACATGATATTAGAGACACTCGGCTCTACATAGTTCAAGTAGGGCTCCCAAACTTTATAGAATTGGTCTGTTTTGGAATTGGACATGTCAGGTACTCTAATGGCACCAGATCAAACACACTCTTTGCCAGCCTTTAACAGTTGGTACTTTTTCATTGATCCACTGCAATAAAATATTCTTCCTCGCTGCGTAAGTCAGAATACAATACAGCCTCCTATTATATTTTGATATTAAGTGTTGCCTTGGGACGCCCAATAAAAGAGATACGAGGTCCATCTCCAGTTTTAAACCCATTCTATTTCAGAAAGCACGTCAGACCCATACACCTGCAGTTTACGACATGACCAAAAACAATGAGTTAGGGTACCAATTTCTATCTTGCATTTAAGGCACATGGGTGAGAGAGTAGGATTGAAGTGATGTCTACGGTTGGGGGTAGGGCTGTTCGATTAATCGATTTTAAGCCGTAATCGTGATTATGTAATTAGAACGATGTTAAAACGTGAAAATCGTAAAATCGATTTTTCACTTTTTTTTTTTTTTTTTTTAACCTTGTCTGCACACATATTAATGATTGATACCATATTAATGATTGATGGAAATACCTCTCAATACCTGCGACAAGTGCCCCATGGGAGAGGCTCTTTAGTGTAGGAGGGGGCGTTGTAACATGCCACTGGGCATCCCTCAAGCCAGATGCGGTAGACCGGCTCGTGTTCCTTGCAAAAAACTTGCAAATGTGAACAGCAAATGTAATGACTGACATTACACACCTCTACCTCCTTCATGGGTTGCATTATTATTTAGCATGCAAAGAACCAGTTTAGTTTAATTAGAAAATGTCTTGTTTTATTTAATTGGAAATATAACTTACTGTATGTTTGCAAGTGCTGATTTGCTGATTTTTTTTTTTCAGAGATAAAACTTTATATTTTATTATATTTTTTAAAACTTTTTTTCAACTTATTTTACAGAGTTTTGCACTTTATTCATTCATTTTTGGTTTAAAAAGAGCAAAGTTTGCACTTAAAGCCCAATGGGGCAAATGTTCAATAAAAAAACAGCATATTTGAAATCATTTCTTTGCCTTTTGTCAATTCACAAAATAATCGTAATCGTAATCGAACATCGGATTTTGAGAGAAAAAAATCGAGATTTTATTTTTGGGCAAAATCGAACAGCCTTAGTTGGGGGATATGCATTCTGTGTATAATTTTGAACTGTATTGCTTGGGCTCGATTGCAAACTGAAATTGATTTAGCCTGTCACCATACATCCTTCCATTCTTCATCATCACACATGTGCATGATTAATGCTTCCACTCTCTCGTGGGCGACGCTTCCTCTTTAATATGAAAACAGTGAGTAGCTCCGGGAGCGTCGGGCACGGGCTGGGGGGAGCGCGCACGGGGCGAGGCGCTCAACAAGCTCTTAGTATGCGCTGCAATGCCCAGCTGCAGCTCACGCACCCCAGCTCTGCTGAATTACGGTGAAATATGAGAGACATGGCAATGGCAGGCAACTCAAAAACCAGACAGTCGTGATGAAGCGTCCACGGCCACTGCAGTGATCAGTCAAATGAGGGGAGGAGGACGTTTGTGAGAGGAATAAGACGGAGGACCTGAGTCAACTTAATAGAAGACACAAACTGGATAAAATACAAAAACGTCTTCGCACCAGGAGAATCCCGGTGAATCCCTGCATGCCGTTAGCGTCTGAAATAATGCTGTACTCCGAGAGATAATGCTGTGCTGCTTGGCTCAGTCTTAAAAGCCTGAATTATGGTTCCGCGTTACACCGACGCAGAGCCTACGCCGTAGGGTACGGTGTATGGTGCGCGCCGCCGCGTACCTTACGCCGTAGGCTCTACGTCGGTGTAACGCGGAACCATAAATCATCCCTTAGTGCATGGAGCCTGTTGTGGCTGTCCAGGGTCCGCGATAGGGCTGCTATGGCTTCATGTCTGGCACCTGCCGATCCAAACAAACTCCAGCTTGACAAATCAACTTGCATTTTCACGCTTGATCATCCCAGTGCATGAACTTGGTTGTTTATCTGAAGTTGATCAGAGATATTACATCGACCATTAAAAGCGCAATCCAAAGACTGCGTTATTCAATGGAATGGGCTGTGGACATAAGCATCCTAAGTGTGCATCACTGATGTATTTATGTGGATACGTCCCATTAGGGTGAGAGAAAAAAAAGGAAGGTGGTGGTTTTGACAAAATAAAATCACAATTGGAGTTACATATCCAGAAGCGAAAATACCTTTTTGCATATGCACCCCGCCTCGCAAGCACCCGCGCCGCTTCCACCTGTAGCGCAGGGATGTACACGTTTGTGCTGATCACTGATGAGGGGTAGGTAGGCTACATTTTGCATCCACCTTGACCTCCCTCCTACTCCCACTGCCGCCCTGCTGCAGAGCCGGAGCCTTCTGATTTATGACTGAAAGAAAGGAGCTGCCTTGGCTGAGAGGGACTGACTTTGGACCGGACACGCAGCTCGGCCTATTTACCCTCACGGAACCAAACATTAACAGCCACTACATTTAGGTAGGAGCTTGCTTTAATTCAGTTAACCTGCTTATTTATCTACACTGAAGTTTGTTGCTTTACATGAATAGCCTACATCTAGTTTTGAACTTAATCTGCATTTGTTCAAAAAACAAGACATTGCGCATTTTTTCCTTAACAAGCAGTATTTATGTAATCCGGCAATCTTTTCATTTACACACAAACAACATATTTACTTTTCCTTTAACAATTTTAATCTATTGGGCAGATTGACCAACGTTTAGATGAAACATGCTTTATTTAAGTAGAACACCACAGTAAAACATATCTTCCTTGATCTACTTTAAAAAAAAAATAAGGCGACTTTTTCGCATGAGATTTTAATGTAGATAAGGAAAGACTAGTCTTTGTATAAACTACTCAATTTTTAGTATAATTAATTTGCAAGTAAAGTCAACTTAATTTTTTTTCTTTCTATTTTTTTCCTTTTTCTTTCTTTTTTTTCTCTTTTTTCTTTTCTTTTCTTTTTAAAGTCAAATTAATTTTGATAAATAAAGTAAACTTAAAACAATTAAGTTGACTGTACTTGCAAAATGTATTATTCACATACATAAAATTAAGTAGTTTATAGTCTTTCTTGATCTACATAATAATCTCATGCAAAAAGTTGACTTATTTTTTTTAAGTAGATCAAGCACAATATTTGTATCAGTGTATGTGGCTCTTCAATGAGTGTTGTCAGCTACAAGACATAGCAACTCTTTTAAATACAATACACTCTTGGTTTGACATGATTTTTTTTTGTTTTGTTTGTTTTTAGTTTTGAAGGAGCTTGTTGGTCACATCACCTCACATCAACGATAATATGGAGCACTCAGCATATAATCAGATTTGTTGGTTGGAATTGCACCCTTTGAGAGTAGATACAGTATTATATGGCTACCATATTGATCCTGCAGGGTGCTCATATGAGAGAGAACTCATAAGCTAATACATACAGACATAATGGAGCCAATCAGCAGCCCACCATCCAGTCCTAAGTGGTGCTCTTGTGTGTTTGCAGGAAAAGCCTTCAATTAACACGCAATTTTTTTTAAATGAAAAGATCACAAATTGATGCTTACTTGAAGCCTGTATAAATGAATCAATTTGAATGTTAACATTTTCTTCCTCATCACATACAGAACCTCTAACTGCCTGCCTCCGTGTTTTTGTTTTGTTTTGTTTTTGCAGGCAGGTCTGCCTGTAACTGAAGCCACACCTGTGTGGAACATTTATATCTTCGGGACCCAACGTGGCTCCACCCTCTCTGAAAGCTGCAGGCCCCATCTCTTTCCACCATGACGGTTGCAACCAGCGACCCTTCAGATGAAGCAGCAGCACAACCAGGTCACGACCAGTATGGCCCAGAGCTGGATCACGAGTGCTGCGAAAGGGTCGTTATCAATATCTCGGGCTTGCGCTTCGAAACCCAGTTGAAGACACTCTCTCAGTTCCCAGAGACGCTGCTGGGTGATCCAAAGAAACGAATGAGGTATTTTGATCCTCTACGCAATGAGTACTTTTTCGACCGCAATCGACCAAGTTTTGATGCTATACTGTATTATTACCAGTCTGGAGGGAGACTCCGACGTCCTGTTAACGTGACCCTGGACATTTTTTCTGAGGAGATCCGCTTTTATGAATTGGGTGAGGAGGCTATGGAGATCTTCAGGGAGGATGAAGGTTTTATAAAGGAGGAGGAGCGGCCGCTGCCAGAAAATGAGTTTCAGAGACAAGTGTGGTTACTATTCGAGTACCCAGAGAGCTCAGGTCCAGCTCGTATCATTGCTATCATCTCTGTCATGGTGATTCTTATCTCTATTGTCAGCTTCTGTCTGGAGACACTGCCAGTTTTTCGAAATGAAGATGAGGATCTCTACAGTTATCCCTATCAACCCACAACCAACTCCACCTATACTTTTGACAGCTCACCATATTTCACAGATCCTTTCTTCATCGTGGAGACCCTCTGCATCATTTGGTTCTCTTTTGAGTTCCTAGTGCGCTTTTTTGCCTGTCCAAGCAAAGCTGGATTTTTTGGCAACATTATGAACATCATAGATATTGTTGCAATCATTCCTTACTTCATCACCCTGGGCACAGAGCTTGCCGAGAGGCCAGAGGACAGCCAGGCAGGCCAACAGGCTATGTCTTTGGCTATTCTTCGTGTCATCCGTCTAGTAAGGGTATTTCGTATCTTCAAACTCTCTCGTCACTCTAAGGGTCTACAAATCTTAGGACAGACTCTGAAGGCCAGTATGCGTGAGCTGGGGCTCCTCATCTTCTTTCTGTTTATCGGTGTTATCCTCTTCTCCAGTGCTGTCTACTTTGCAGAAGCAGACGAGTCACAATCCCAGTTCAACAGCATCCCCGAAGCCTTTTGGTGGGCAGTGGTTTCCATGACCACGGTAGGCTATGGAGACATGGTCCCAACAACTATTGGAGGAAAAATTGTGGGGTCTCTCTGTGCAATTGCTGGCGTGCTGACTATTGCCCTGCCTGTGCCTGTTATCGTGTCAAATTTCAACTACTTCTACCACAGAGAGACAGAGGGTGAAGAGCAAGCACAATATCTCGCCATCCCAAGTGTGCCCAAAGCCAGCTCGGCGGATGAGCTGAAGAAGAGTGGTCGCAGTGGCAGTGGATCCACACTCAGTAAATCTGACTATGTGGAGATCCAGGAGGCTGTGAATCACAGTTCGGAGGACTTCAGATCAGAGGCCATGAAGACGGGAAACTGCACCCTAACCAACACTAACTATGTAAACATCACTAAGATGCGTACGGATGTATAACGCAAACTTCTTCAGCTTGATAGCCTCTGCTGGGATTTGCAAAGACTTTAGCAGCAGAATTAATTTGTATGTCCCTCTGCTGACTGATATGACACCCAGTGTGGGACTGTGAGTGAGAATTAAATTACATTTCAAAAATTATCAGTGGAGAAAAAAAATATTTTTTCTCCCATCAAATGGACTAACCAGTGCATAAGTGGAAAAACTGCCATCCATCTCATTACGGACATCCAGAATATATGCATGGAGTTAGTCTTACAGTACAAACAGTAAGTAGTTCAAGTAGTAAAATAGTAGTCAAACCAGTAATAATCAGTAGTAATGACATAAAGGGGCCACCAGTTTTTAACTTAATAGTTCAAATTGCTGCAGAGAAGATAAATAGCAACAACAATTTATATCAGGCTTCCTTTCTTTTTAAGAAATTGTCACATAACTTTGTGATTAAAACTATATGATCAGCTTTTATGAGCAGTTTTATTCTGCTGCTCTAACTGCCAAGGCTCTGACTCAGAGGACGACGAAATCCCCAAGATTACAGCTGTACTGCCAGGGGAACCATTTTAACAAAATTGGTACCACAATGAGCAGTGAATTGGACAGCTTTACAGCTCTGTACATCTGCTCATTTTGAACATAGTGTACACATTACTTTCTTTTTCAAAATGTGAGTTGGAAAGTTGGAGCATGGGGCAAGGCGTTTTGGCTCAGTAAGTCCAATTGATCGCTCACACGTACGAGTAATTCAATTCCCAACTGCACTGTCAAGGTGTGTTGCCTTTGTGTTCATTCTTTGTGTCAGATGTTCACATGTATTTAAAAGTCCAATTTTTGGTGGACCAACACAATGATTAAATAGTTGTTTTTTTTTCTAAGATCATGCAAATATACTGAGATAGGTGGCTGTGATGTACTGAAAGTCTTCATCCCAACATCCCAGCACATCCGTCTTGTCTTCTTAATTAAGCTTAAGATGATAGGACACATGTAGGATGTCGACACTAGCCAAGACTCTGCCTTTTTTTTTTTTTTTTCTTACAACTAGCAGGTTAGCAAAAGAAAGATTTTGCTGAACTTTGGTGAATGTCTTGTTTGGTTATTAATGTGTGTATTTGATTTATGGGAGGTTTCTTTTCGAAATATATAGTTCTTATTTATATTTATATTGTAAATCAAATGAGGAAGGAAAGATAGGGAAATATTTTCATTGTAGTGTTCAGAATTAGTGCCTATTTCGCCATTGTCTTTAACTGTACCTTGAAGTGTCACCTGACTCTGATTTTGACACCACTGCCGAGCATAGACATTGCCATTCTTAACTTCACGTCATTCCATGTTCAAATGAGATTAAGGGGCAGATAAGTTTTTAGTCAATTTTTATTTGACGTCAATGTTGACACAGATAAAGACTTGTCGGAGCAAAATGACTTACATTTAAATCTTTTGTAGTTTTAACCCTAAAAGGTTAAAGTTGAATATTTTCAAAGATGCATACAACCAAAGAAAGAGCTTCCATAAGGCTAATCTGAGACGTATTTGCCTTAGTGGAGTGATTTGTGATCAATGTGTGCTTTGTATTCTCCCCAGTCAAGTGTAAGAGACAAAATACAGCACATAAGGCTACTTTAAGCCTTTCTTAGCATCCAGCATTACAGTAGTCACATGGCTGAATGTGACCTTATATAAATGCTACATCAGCCTGAAATGTTTGATTGCCCCTGTATTTCTCTCCTTAAGCAGTACATTCAAATATGTAAAATTTGCCTCTGAAACAAGTTAAAGTTAAGAGAATTATGTTCTAGTCATTTGTGTTTACACATGGCACAATGTAACAAGCTCTACAATTATTTGATTAGTGCAGTAAAATCAATCATCATATAGACTGAATGTCCTTTTGTTTAAAAATATGCTATTCTGCTTTTGAGAGATGCATGTCCTTTAAAGGTGGAGCATGCAGCAGTAGAAATAATATTTAAAAAAAAACATCACAGTGACTTATAATCCTTTGTCTCTAGAGGTGGTGCTTGTGCTACATTCTGTGTTAAATATTCTCAGAAGGAGGGTGTCATGTCTTTGGGGTAACTTGTGAGCTGTCTCAGGCTTTGGGATGTTTGAGGAAGTAACAGCAGGCTGAATATGAGAGGAAACAGATTAGGCTTGAGAGGTTGTCAGCATGGTGAGATCGAAACTGTGTTATACTGACTCAGGATGAGGGGATCTTAAACTTAGTGAACACAGTGTGGATGTTAAATAATATTGTGCACTCTTCAGGTTAGTCTTATGCAGGAAAAAGTCAGTAACCATGAAAGTACAACGGTAGCTTCCCAATGGGTGCACAGAGATTAATCACCAGTCTTTTCTCGGTCGAGCGGAAAATGATGCTTTGAAGAAATGTTTGAGTGACCCTAGCGCTGATATAGTCCATTGAGCTTGGTGTGTTTAGTCTGTACATGTGTTTATTAGGGCATGACTGAAAGACAGGTAGATTGCCAGAGAAATTAAGAGCTTTTATATTGACACAAGCTGACGGTCTAGCTTTTAGAGGCAATGTGGTCAGAGTAATGTGCAGGCGATAATGGCTCTAGTAGCACCTAAACACAGTGTTTCCTGTCTCTGTACCGTCTATATTTAGCATATGCATTTAGTCATTTCAAAGAAAAAAAATGAAAGGGACATCCTGCTCCACTCTGTGACACATTTTGACTTCTCAGCAAGTGGGTCAGTTAGAGAGGAAATAAAAGGAAGCTGAGGAAACGTTGGGAAGGAAATAGGATAATGTTAAACACAGCCCTTTGCTTTTTGATGAGTGTGGTTGTATTCCTCCGAACTGTCCTTGTGTACTGCAACACCTATGTCACTTCAAGCTTGGCTTGGGCCACGTGTCCTTTCACTTCTTGCTATCAAGCACATAACTGAAGTGACATTCTGCCGAGACAAAGACGCTCATTTGGAGAAAGCAACAGGACAGCCTATCAGGATCTGAACTGCTGAAAACACATTTTCATGACTCAAACAAGTGGACATCTTCACACATTTACCCACACTGGACATTTGAACGCGTAATACTTGTGTATTCATGAGTACACACACTGCCTGTGAACAATAACTCTCCTGGACATGTCTGCTGTCTGGACAGACACCTACCTGTGGCTTTATAAAACCTAAAGGCTGTAATGAACTTAAACCCGCTGCTGAAGGGTTTGCACCCCTGTAGCCATGTAAATGTACCTACGAGTTACACTTACTTTAAATGATGTCTTAAAACAACTAAAGCTCCAGCCATGTATATAATCCATTACACCAATATTATATAGTTGGTGTGCCTGAATTGTCTTTTAGGTTGATAGTCCAGGTACAAATGATAAATAACTACGTAGCCTATGTATATATATATATATATATATATATATATATATATATATATATATATATATATATATATATATATATATATATATATATATATATATATATATATATATATATATGAAAAATGTAACTTATTTGTGTCACCAATCTCAAATCATCAGTTTGTTTTTCTTATTGAACATTATCACTGGCATAACTTACAGTGCAGGTACCGAGATTTGATTCAAATACACATGCAGGCCTTAATCAAATAGATTTTATTTATGTCTTAATAGATGCGTACATAACCTATTTTCTTTTCTTTACATAAAATCCAATATTTGACATTCCTCAAATATCGATAATCCTCAGCTGTTTGACTGTTTGGCTGTTAATGCTCAGATATCTGTGTAACAACAGTTCTTCTTCACCACTATAAGGAATAACAGTATAAGAAAATATGAAAAAAAATACAGAATGTTGTTGTGCACAAGGAAAATCTGGATCTGAATGCCTGTTATTCCCTTCATAAGGTCCTACATTGACTATAAACTGAGAATACCTTCAGAGATAAGTGTAATTATTTAAAAACGATTGTAAAATGTTAATATATCATGTAAAATAATTGTGACGATAATAAAACAAGAACTTTATGATAACCACATCTATTAGTATTGTGTTTTTGTCATGTCGTTTTTCCATAGCATTATGAAAGATGCACAGTCAGAGCATGGATGTTATGTATATTGTGTATATACTTCATGCTGCTGTTTAAAGGCAAAAGAAGCAAGTGGTGGGGACAAATACAAAAAGTTAAAAATGCAATTGGAGCCGCTGATCTCATGTTCAGTCCAGAAGGTGGATTTGAACTGACTTATCAGCCCTTACATCCTAAATGGTTTTAGGATGTCCAGCCTATCCACTTAAGTGAATCTTGTGCTCTCTGCGGATTACTGAGACAGCAAAATGACCTATTTATACAGCCAGCAAGAAGTGAAGTAGGCAAAGAGATTGAGAGAGAGAGAGAGAAAGAGAGAGAGAGAGAAACAAAAAGAGAGGACCAACAGGCTTTTGACTTGTACTTTCTGGGACAAATAAAATAATTTCTTTGGAACTTTCAGTGATGTTTAGCAGCTGGTTTCTCTCTCTTTATCCTTGCTGCTTCCTTCCTGGTCTCATCACTCCTGCTTTTTTTTCTTGCTTTCCCACTCTATTATTTGATCCTCTCACATTTCATTTCCCACTCTCTTGTGTTCGCTGCCCTCCCTCTCCAGCAGCTCTAAGCATCAGAGTAATGTACAGTGGGTTGATCTGATTCTCCTCCCAGACATGTATTAGGTGCGCTACAATGTTCCCTCTGGACGTCTCAGTTGACCCGGTTCCAGTAGCTGAAAGAAACAGTTTATAGCTTTCAAGGTGGTTGGTTGGCTATTTATTTATGCATGCATAACCATGCACATATGACACACACACACACACACACACACACACTAAACTGATAAACTGCCTGCTACATAGTTGTTGTGTTAACATGTTGTATGGAGATCTAAAGGAAGAAAAGTCTGGACTGAACATTAGGTTTTTACAGCAATATAGAAGCAGATGCTCCTGTGGGAGAGAATAGATGCCTTTGTGGTGGATGTGGGCTTTGTCACATTACAAATGCACATTAAGATGGGAAACACAGAGAAAGTAAGGGGAAATGCAGGATGTACACTGGGTCATCTTTCAACCATCTGAATGACCAATCTCCCAACTATCTAATAATCTGTGAACTGTTGTCTGAGGTGTTCTCTATGAAGAGGTCATTTTGGGGGGAAATATTAGGCAAAAATTATTGTTAATAATGATAAAATAAAACATGCATCCAAGACATTGCATGCATCCAACCCAGCCTCTTCCCTGTTTATCATTTTGATCAACATAAGTGCTCATGTGCGTGTATGTTGTATGAGGCCTGGGAACCCTTTACCATTGGAACTGATTTATAGTGTAAAACATCACTTACTTATAATAGCCTGTCAGTTTGAACTTTCTTTATTGCACTTCACATTCCAAATGGGGAACCTGTTTACCTACAACAGTCTGACCACATGCATGATTTCATGGGTGTGTGGGCAGGGAAAAGCCCTTATTGTGGTGCTTATGTTTTCTGTTGGGTTTTTGGTCCCTGGCTGCTGGCTGTTGTGCTTTCTGTTTCAGGTGGGGCGGTTCTGTGGAAGTATGTCAGCATCACACCTGCTGCTCGTTAAAAGCCTGCACTATTCACCAGATTATTACCTCTCTTGGATGGAACACAGAAGCCTGCTTGGTTGCCTTTATTTTTTTTTATTATTTATTTTTTTATTTTTTATTTTTTACCTTGTCTGCACACATACTAATGATTGATACCATGACGGTAGAAACCAAAAGTATATATATGTGCATTATTACTATATGTAATATATATACATATATATACGCACACATATGCGTACACATACATAAATATACACATACAAACCCAGTGTTTTTTTTTTTTTTTTTTTTTTTGGGGGGGGGGGGGGGGGGGGGGGGGGGCGGTGACGACATCCACTGCCAATCCAGGAAGCAGGAACACACGGAGACACACGTCAAGCACTGGAAATCTGCAACAAAAAACCACAAACAAAGCACGAAACCGGCACGGAGCCAACCAAAACAATAACAGCAATCGACCTAAATCTTGAGATCTGATCGTCGCAGTCTGAGCTAAGCTATCGCTACCGCTACCTAAACCCAAAAACTAGAGAGCCAGCATGCAGGTGAACAAGCCAGTGTGTATGTCTATGTGTGTGTGTGTGTATGTATATGATCATGCGTGTGTGTGTGTGTGTGTATATGCATGTGACTAAGTGACTATATATGTGTGTGTGTGTGTGTGTGTGTGTGTGTGTGTGTGTGTGTGTGTGTGTGTGTGTGTGTGTGTGTGTGTGTGTGTGTGTGTGTGTGTGTGTGTGTGTGTGTGTGTGTGTAATAAACCAAACAAAGCTCCACCTGAAGTGTATCTATAGTGGGGGAGGGGGGGGAGCAACCCCGCCACCCGCGAGACCAGAGGCCGACACGGAAGAGCCCGGAACCCAGGCCACCGGCAACCCCACAGAGGGGAGAAGTAGGAGGGAGGCAACCCACCGTCTGCGAGGCCCCCCCCCCCCCCCCGGCCGTGGCCGAGGGGGCCCGCGGCGCGGGAAGAAGCAGCCAGGGATCCCGCGGCGGCGGACCGCGACCCAGGCAATCCCCGGCCACCCGGTCCGGACCGGACACGCGGCCAGGAGGCCCTCACCCTTCAGGCCAACGACCCCCACCCCGCAGGGGGCCAGCCTGCCCGGAGAGACAGAGCCGCCCCGGCCGCCGACGCGGGCAGGCGCACCCGTCCCCCACGAAAGTGGCCCTCCAAGACCAGAGGGGCGCCCCGCCGCAGAGGCAGCAGGGGGGACCGGAGACGGGCCCGGAGAGAGGGAACCCCCCAACAAGGCGACACCCGTGCAGGCCCGACAACGGAGGGCCCCAGACCCAGGCATCCCATTCATTCATCCATTCCGATATCTATACTAATAATAATATGATATACTATACATAATAATAATACTACTACTAATAATAATAATAATACTAATAATAATAATAACCATCTTTGTATAATATAATATTGATAAATTATTAAGTTTTGATGTCCTGCCAATGGAGGCTCAAATCCTCCATGGCAGGACCCTTCCATACCGCATTCTCACCGACACAGACATACAATCACGCACCGTTTCCCCCTCCCCGGGGGGGTCCAGCACCGCCAGAAGGCACCCCAGGCTGCACGGCGGGCCCCGCCAGGCCCGGGTAACCCGATCCACCTGTCCCAGGCCGGTGAGGGAACGCGGGTGATGTGGGACCCCCTCCCGCCCCTGGTGTTGAGTGCATGTGATTAATGCCATAAAAACAGGGAGGGGGGAGGGCGAAGTATCGATTGACACCGACCCCCCCCCCTCCCGAACTACGTGTCCTTGTCAAATGTATTTATTAAGTGTTGAATGTGCAGTGTCTATTTTGCTGTTAAAACCGTGAGGCGGGGAGAGCCGGGCCACGCGGGACAGTGCCCCCCACGACCCGGACCCCCCGCCCTTCGCCTACGTGCGTATGAATCGTGTAGGGGGGGAAAGAGGGGGAGCGGAGGCCGAAGCCAGGAAGCAGGACCAGCAAAGCCGGCCCTGATAAGACACCTGCGTCCCCCCACCGGCCATCCAGTAGACGGGGGCCTGCCCTCCGAGCCGGACCAGGGCCCCACTGTACCTCCACGGGCGCCCCCGGCGCCGCCGGAGCCCCCAGACGGAGGGGGAAACGGTCCAACATCCTCCCATTCATACTGACAACATAAGACATAGATACCTGGGAATGGTGCCACCCCGCCGTCGCGCCCGCCCGTGCACCCCCCGGTCAGGGGAGGCCCGGTCCCCGGACCCGGCCCCACCCCCCCCCCCGAGGCCACCCCGGCGGACACCCCAAGGGTCACGGAGTCCCCACATCCGCAGGGGCACTTGGCCCCCGCCCAGCGACGGAGGACCAAGGCAGCAATGCCCCCCAAGCCCAGACAGCCACCCCCCACCCAGGCAGGGCCGGGCCCTCCGGGTGGGACCCCCACGTCCACGGCCCAGCCCCCCCCGGGAGGCCCGGAGACGTCCAAGCCACAGCCCCCCGCCCGAGCCCTCCCCAGCCACCCCCCCCCACCGCCATGAGGCAACCCCCCCCACAGGCCCCCAAGGCCCCCACCGGCTAGGGACAGGGCCCCGCGGCCCCACCCACCGCCCCCCAGGGGCCACCAGAGGCCTGCGCCCCAGACCCCCCAAGCCGACCCCCAACCCCAAGGGCTACGAGATCACCACCCCCCCCGCCCCCACTAGGTAACGAAGCCAATAATCGGGAACCACAGAGAGTGCAATTCAGCCGAATGTTGTTCAGTGGAGGCAGACATTATCTCACTACTAATATGATCTGATAAAAGATTCCTAAAATGGTTGATACATAAACTGGATTTTTGTTTCCAATTTACTAGAATGGTTTTCTTTGCGATACATAAAGCAGTGAGAACCCGGTGTGTCCAATTAGGTTCTATTTGAGTGTCTCCCAGGTGACCTAATATACATACCGTGGGGCACACTGGGATTCTGTGGTTGATCCATGTGGATAAATCCTCACAAATCTCCTTCCAGAACCTCTGTACCGGTGTACAGAACCATAAAGCATGCATATAATTATCTGGGGTGTTCTCTGTGCATTGTGAACAGATATTGGGCAGGTTTCCCAGATCAGTTAAGTAGTTCTTAACAGCGAAAGACTTCTTTCAAACCATCTTAAGGAGCCTGTGAAAGAACTACTTAACTGTTAAGAACTACTTAACTGATCTGGGAAACCGGGCCATTAAAGGTGACAAAGCCCATCTGGAACATCCTTTGTCCAGTATAATGTATTCTATGAAGAACTTTGTACTGTATAAGTTGTAAGTTTGGGTTTTTAGTCATAGTAAACGTATTTAAGCATATTTGTGACCAAGAAAACTGGTCGGTATTCAGAGAGAGATCCGCCTCCCACTTGGAGATCGGGAGAGAGACTGAATCGTCCAGTTTAGACACTAACCTGTAGAGTTTTGATAACAACTTTAAAGTGCTTAGATTCAATAAATCTATTATCTTAGCGGGAAGTTGTAAGTCTAATTGTCTAATTTTGTATGTTTTATTTATTATGGCCTTAAGTTGTTGATACTCTAAAAATGTATTCCTGCTAACTCCGTATTGAACCATAAGTGTATTGAAAGGTACGAACTGTCCTCCTACAATTACGTGCTGTAAGTACCGTATTCCTTGATCTCTCCATTAAACGAAGTTAACCATCTTTTTATCATTTTTCACTATGTCTGGGTTGTTCCATATGGGTGTACGGTCACATGGAAAAAGTGAAAGTGCTTGGTTGCCTTTATACACCCTTGGCTTCCTGCTGCCGCCACTCCCCCTCTACCTAACTAAATCCCTTTAAGTCCTTCATCCCACCGTCTTGTGTTTGCTTTTGGGTCCTGCCATCACCAAAGCCTTAACACTTATCTCTTAGTTGGTAGTTGGAGGTTTCCTTTTATGTGGCATTTTGCCTGTTAAAGTGCATTATGTACGGATGCATGCTAATTATGAATTGTCAAGAAGTCATTTAATCGATTGATTGCATTTTTAGAATGATATTTCCACGGCTAGTAAATATATCAGAAAACCTCACCACAGATGTCTTTGATCCACACCCCTCCAGGTGTGGCCAGCAAGCCCACAGACCTTCCAGAATCTACTAGAAGGCCAGTAAGGATGCACCAGTAACAAATGGTGGTTGATTGAAAAGAAAGGTGGACTTCAGTGGAAAAAAGAACATCACCGGGGAGCTTCAGCTTGTCAGTATGTTAAAGGAGCCAAATGAATTAACGCATGTGTTTTATCGTGTTCACTGCTGTCCGTATGCAGTTTCTCAAAGTCAAACACAACAATATCCTGGTCATGAAAAAATGTCATGTTATTAGGAAATGTTCATGTATAATGCTTACATGATGTATGTACAGGACTGTCTCAGAAAATTAGAATATTGTGATAAAGTATTTTATTTTCTGTAATGCAAAAATGTCATACATTCTGGATTCATTACAAATCAACTAAAATATTGCAAGCCTTTTATTATTTTAATATTGCTGATCATGGCTTACAGCTTAAGAAAACTCAAATATCCTATCTCAAAAAATTTGAATATTCTTAATCTTAAACTGTAAACCATGATCAGCAATATTAAAATAATAAAAGGTTTGCAATATTTCAGTTGATTTGTAATGAATCCAGAATGTATGACATTTTTGTTTGTTTTGTTTACATTTTTGTTTGTTTTACAGAAAATAAAGAACTTTGTCACAATATTCTAATTTTCTGAGACAGTCCTGTATAATCTCTTCCTGCTCTCTGCAAGGCAGATGCTTTTCTTCTCTTTCTATCCGTCCTGCTGCTGCACTCTGTCTTGTGCTGTCTTAATCTATTTTGGAGCCTCTTTCTGCATATCCTCCGAAATGTTTAAAATCATGGAATCGGTTAGCTGGTCTCTAAGCGCAATTGACCAAAATGTTCTCGATGAGAAGACAGGGAGGAGGGGGGCCTGCTTGTTCCAACGGGATGTCCGTGGCCAGATACATGATTGACTCCTGGCAGAAGTGGAGAATCATGTGTCTGTCCATACTGATGGTGGAGGATGTTGAAGATGCCTGCATAATTGGAATTCTGCTTTTTGGACAGTTACCTGGAAAATCGACAAATTCAAATGACAAACTGGCCCTTTCAAGGCTCCCTGGCTCATGAGATGGAATATGTTGTGCTATCAACACTCATTGATGTACCAGAGAGACTTTAAGGTAGATGAAAAGTTACTGGAGACGGCCTGACCCAAAACAACTGTGTTATTGAAATTGGCTCCCCAGCTGTTGCCATTGACACGCTGACTCATCTCAAATCTCTCCTGGATGTTATCTTGTGTTTTCTTTTTTTGTTGTCTTGGGTGGGCTGTACTGGAAAATCAATTTCCCTTCTGGGATTAATAAAGTGTTTTCTATTGAAATCAAAAATTTTGATTCTGTATGTCAATATTTTAAGGCATATCTATTCTGTATAGCAGTGTTTCCCAACCCTGGTCCTCAAGGCCCACTGTCCTGCATGTTTTAGATGTTTCCCTTCATCATCACACCTGATTCTAATTAATGGTCCTAATTAGCTTGTCATCAAGGCCTGCACAATTCTGTTGATGACACAGCCACTTGTATCACAGTGTGTTGAAGCAGGGGAACATCAAAACATGCAGGACAGTGGGCCTCGAGGACCAGGGTTGGGAAACACTGCTGTATAGTATACACAATTGCACAAAAAAAAAAAACAATTAAACATGCGTGTGTGTGTGTAGGCTTTGTCAATATAAAACAGCATAGCCCATGAAGCTGCCTTCAGAAACTAAGAGGTAGAACTAAATCTGTGAACACAGTGAAATTACAAGAAAAAGCAAGGAAGGGACATGCACCCATATCAATATTTGAATAGAGGTAAATCTGGCTCACATCTGTTAAATTAGATTTGTGCAAGTTAGCTTTTGCCAGATGGAGCGTGATCTCCATATCCATTCCTGATTCCCTATCTGACCCTGACCTTATTGGCCCCCTAGTGATGATTCAAAAGCACTACAGTGTTTGCACAAGCATGGAAACATTCAGGTTTGAGCAACACCGGCCCACTAGCAACAAGTCTTGAACCTGAGCAACTGTGTTTTTCGTTGTGTGTATTTAGGATTATTGCATAGAAACCAACTAATATATGTATATAAAAAAAAAAAACTTTGAATTTTTAAAAGTCATCTAACAGGAATAGCTAAAAACAATCAATAGTAGGTCATCCCACTCTAATATGGTAAAAAAAGAGCCATTCACAAGCAGAGAGAGGCATTTTTCTTCGGTAATGAATATGTGATTATTTTAGAGTTTTGTAGTTTATTTGTAGTTTTCTAACATCATTTGAAGATATGTCTTATGTATGCTGCAAAGTACGGTCAGAGCGAAGTCAAAGGGAAACGACAACTACTTCCTATCCTTCCCAGTGTAATTCCCACCAACTCATTGCTCACAGACATAATGTGAGCGGCTTAAAATATCCACTAGCATAAATAATGAATAAGATCAAAAACCATGCTCTGTACTCCCCCACTGGTCTTTGTTTTTTATTGTTCATTGGTCATCTTTAGCTTTATTAATTTGCAGAAGAACACACACGTCTTCAAATGTATTTGTTTGTATAAATTATTTTCTGAATCTGTTTTTCTTTCCCTTTCAATCACAGTAAGAAGTGTATGATGTGGTCTTAGATGCACACACCCTCATACAGTTTTTTTTCCTACATGCTTTTTTTCTTTTATCCCTCTTAGTATTGATCAAAAAGCATCCAAAGTGGTTTGCACAACTCTGTTCTCATGGGAAAGAATGAGCTCAGTGGTTACCTGGCTTTTTCACTACGTCCTTCTTCCTGCTCCCTTGTGTTCAAGACACACACACACACACACACACACACACACACACACACACACACACACACACACACACACACACACACACACACACACACACACACACACACACACACACACACACACACACACACACACACACAGCTCCTTTGGAAAACTGATGCTCATCTCAGGACCCTTTCAGGGATCACTCATGCAATAGAAGGATAAAAGGTAACTGTTCTGTAACTGTGGAGAAACCCACTGTTTGAAACATAAACAAAAATGTGACAATTGAGAAATCAAGCTGTTTTCAGGATAAAACTTAACTTTTCAAATTTGCCACTTCACCATTCTCTCATCTCTCCAAGTGTGTTTTCGTAGTAGACTGCTCCTTTTTTTTCGCCTTTCAGTTTTACGCGATTTTGATAGAGAAACAAACCCAGCAAAAATTAGAGCATTAGTAGTAACACAACAGATGTAACAGCAGAAAAACATTGCGAGAGAATGAGTGGGAGAAGAGAAAAAAATGAGGTCTGTTGAGACATGCAGTAAAGTTTCCTGGTTAACAGCACTCAGTAGAGAATCTTTTGGCTGGTGTGGTTGTGGAGCTTGTGAGAAAGCAATATGAATCATGTGAATAATATGCTTAATGTACAACTAAGTACTGATCTTGAAAAAAAAGAAAGAACACAGTATGATAAAGTAGCTTGAGTTGAAATGCCTGGATGATAGAAGCTCAAATATTCATACTTCATACTTCCAGGTTAAAGAAAATGCTATGACAGATATCGTAAGACTATATGACACATATGTTCCTCCTTTTGAGATCTGCAAAATGAAGGATCATTTGTGACAGGATCATTTGTTATACAGCTGAACAGCAAATTTAAAATCTTGACTAAATTCCCAAAGGCTGACAGTTTAATAGGCTCATGGGCAAATACTCTGAATATATCTTTCAGAGGGGATTTCTTTGTTGAAAAAGTGAGATTATATGATTGAATTTATTCATTTTAAATCCTGGATCATCAAGTAAGTTGAAAGTGGTCTCATGAATTAAGCTTAGCTGTTTTTATTCATCCGTCACTTTTAGCAGTCCCGCTTTTATCCTGCAGAGGTCACCGTATTCATAGTTTGTCGTGGTCCTCGCGGCTGGAGCTCCCAGCCTGAGCCAGTGATCAGGTTCAAGGTCAATCTTTGAAAAACGAATCTTTGAAGACAGTGATGACTGGCTTTATTCATTAAAGCTAACACAATGGTGAATTAAATGTATTCAACCTTTATAGCTGCACTTTTGAACCATGTGACACATATAAAATGACTTGAAGGTGCTTAAAAGAATGTAAAAAAAAATAAAAAATTCTAAAAGTAGTGGGCCCGCCAAACATAAAAGAAATATGAAGTAAATAAAATTGATTTGGATTAAAATAATATATTTCTATGCCTATTTAATTTGAAATAATACATATTCCAACATCCCCTTGTGTTCCAGAGAAAAGTCATCTTGCAGACACTCACATTGATATAATTATAGCATGAATCTGCAGATACTGCAATAGGAGGCTGTTGTGTGAGCCAGATGTTTCCAAATGTTAGTGGTATTTTCTGTAAATTACATTATTTTGCTCCTACCGCACCCTGAGCTGCGCTCTAATACGAGTGAGATTGTGGGGTCAGTTTCCTCGATATGCTTTTTCCATATTCGGTTTAGCTTCCACCTGTAAATGTGATTAATATTTCTCATTTTGTAAGAACTACTATAGCTGCAATAGCATTAATTAGAATAATTATACTTGTTTCATACTCTTATATATTTTCATGCGTTTACTGATGCGTGCATCCCTTTTTGTCATTGATAATGCATCTTTTAAAGACTGTATACACATGCAATGAGACTGATGAAGTCTGACCTGTAATGAAGTCCATTGAATACTCTGAACTCTGGCTTCTTTCCACAGTCCAGAAGCATGCATGTTAAGTTGGTGGTGATCCTAAATTAAAAAGAATGACTATGAGCGTACGTGGTTGTTCGTTTCTGTGTGGCAAGGCTAAGAACTGGCTGGAACCGTCCCTGGCCGGATCTGGCTCTAAATAACCCCATTAACCCTGAAAAGGATTGAAATAATAGACAATTTATGCATGGATCTATTCTATGAAAGCAAGGCCATTGCAGGTATGTGTGATAAAAGAATGATTTCCCATGTTCTTCAATATTTTAATGAGATACAGTGCAAAGTTTACGTTGCATCTGTCGGAAATTAGGAAAACATGTCCACTGCAGCAGGAGATAGGGATTGTGATGTAATTATGGAGCGTATACTCCTACACCTTTGTTGAAGTCTGATCTTCATTTTGACCAGAAGAGGGAAACAATGATTTAATGTAGATAAAGCCAAGTGCATACTATTTTCAAAGACTTCAGAAAATCATTCAATATAGATCATCCTTTGTCAAAAAAATGAAAGAAGGAAAAAGTTGCATTTATAGAGATGATGCAGTCAAGAAGGCATAAAGAAGATTGACAGATGTTAGGTCACAACTCTGTTTCTCTCTCTCTCTTTTCTCTCTCTCTGTGTCCATTTCTTCTCCCCTCCCCTCGTTAAAACGACACAGCTGTAATTGAAGGACGAAGAAAAACAGGGATTTTGCGTCGAAGGGGAATTGGCCAAATTAAACATAATCAGGATGTTGTTATATCACTCACATCTGGCCCCAGAAGGGGATTGTCCAGTGACCCCGGCCGTGCCTGCTGTCGGTGCGGCCGGAGAGGCATTGTGGTCGGTGGATCCAGCGCGCAGATCTAACCATGCCTCCGGCGCGGCCCGGAGCTCCAAACTTTACCAACAACGCCTGACGCCTGCAGGACCCACACGGCACTAAAGGTAAGCAACTTTTCACCATTTTAAATATGTAATCAGCTTGTTACACATTCTACAGGTTCCTAAGTGAGCGAACTTCTCTGAAAGCCCAACTACATCTTGCACAATTGCGATAATTGAACGACACGTCAGATCCAGTGGGCGCCCTCTGCCATTAGAATAATTTAAGAATATGAAACGGAGGAAACAACGAGCATCATGTTTTCACCGTGCAGCCTACAGTGATTTTGTGTATCTTTCCCACCGAAAGATTTCTAGTGCTATTATTATTATTATGAGTATTATTATTATCCAAATTAATACTGCTACTGAAATAAATATTTTTCTATGGAAACAAAACATCCAACATTTTCAAATTTGAATATTCCCTTTAGTTTTTAATGCCAATTTCTGTTTTGTATTTTCCTATCATCTTATTAAAGTGGGCATTGTATTCTTCTCCAAGTTTTTGGACTCATCAAAAGTGCTGCAACAATGAATCTTTACCTTGGTGGGGTGTGATCATTCAATCAAGAGACAGAAACGATAAAAAAACTAAAAGACATCGAAAGATGCTTTATGTTTATGCAAATGAGGTGTGTTGCTTTTACAGTTGTCCAAAAACAGACACATTACAGTGTGGTCTTTGCAGTTGAGGATCTTCAGATTGATTACTTTCGTACTCTGGATCTGGTTCAAACATTACTGCTTGATTTAAGGACTTGTCACTGTTGAAAGTGCAAGTAATCTCTGACAGTTTTGTGTATCGTAGCTATCTTCTGGTTTCGGGGCTGTCTTTGCCACTCCTGACCAACAGCAGGAGTTGTGTGTGTTTATGAGATGCCTCATTGAAAAATCATGGGAACTTTCAGAAATTCAGCCAATGAGAAGACACTTAAATTAGAGGTTTAATTTTTTTAGCATAGCCTTCTTTATTGTTGTAACTCAAGGCAGTTTTTTTTTGTCAAAAATCAAAATGTATAAGCAACATTTTGAGAATGCTAAAATTTTCATTTTTTTATTCAAAAATATAAAATTATAGAATACAATATGAAGAAACAAAGGATTTATTTTAAGACTGCATATCACCGCAAAATAGCAGCCCCTGAAATAAGTAATTTATAAGACTTTTTTTTCCCAATCATAATGTTACATGTTTCAAAAGTATTTTTAAATGACAAAGCTGAAACTGTTATATTTATGGTATCCCTGAAATAAAGGTTATTCAAGTACTGCTTTAAGTGATTCATTCTGTATATATGAATAAATAAATTAATGATATAGCTGGTAATAAGTAAACAAATAATAGCTGATGATGAAACTGAATTTAGTATAATCCTGTGTAATAAAAAAATGTTTTTATATAAAACATTGATCTTAATTTATACCAAATTGTTCCATTAGGTTATTTCTACGATAACATGTTATTATAGCATACATAAATTGTTCAAATGACTTAAGTTCTGCCAATATAAACTGTACAAATGAATCTTAGTCATTATTAACATTTTCTTTTTTTTTTTTTTTTTTTTTTTACCTTGTCTGCACACATATTATTGATTGATACCATGACGGTAGAAACCAAAAGTGTATATATGTGCATTATTACTATATTTAATATATATACATATATATACGCACACATATGCGTACACATACATAAATATACACATACAAACCCAGTGTTTTTTTTTTTTGGGGGGGGGGGGGGGGTTGACGACCTCCACTGCCAATCCAGGAAGCAGGAACACACGGAGACACACGTCAAGCACTGGAAATCTGCAACAAAAAAACACAAACAAAGCACAAAACCGGCACGGAGCCAACCAAAACAATAACAGCAATCGACCTAAATCTTGAGATCTGATCGCAGTCTGAGCTAAGCTATCGCTACCGCTACCTAAACCCAAAAACTAGAGAGCCAGCATGCAGGTGAATAAGCCAGTGTGTATGTCTATGTGTGTGTGTGTGTGTGTGTATGTATATGATCATGCGTGTGTGTGTGTGTGTGTGTGTGTGTGTATATGCATGCAGAGGTGGCAAATCCGGCTTCAGAAAGTAAAAGTCCTACCATGTATTTGTTCTGCACATTCACTCAACCAGCTGATTCTAATCAGCACAGCTCTTCAGCCAGGTAGATGAGCTAATTAGTGAACTCACCTGGTTTTAGTGAATGGACAGAACAAATATATGGCAGGACTTTTACTTTCTGAAGCCGGATTTGCCACCTCTGTATGCATGTGACTAAGTGACTATATGACATTATTAACATTTTCAAAAACGTAATTCTTTTGAGGTAACGAGTATACATGCTTTTTTTGTAAGTAAAGCCAACTTATTACATTTTACAGGGTGAGTAGGGAGTGCCCATAGTGAATCACAGCTTGGAGTATCGAAAAAAAAAGTTAATGGTTTGGTTTCTGTCCAGTTTGTGTGTCGCTGTCATGGGATCCTCTGCTTTTATGTTCTAGTATATTCCTATGTGCAGTTCTTTGAATGGCCACTAGGCTCCAAAAGTTTTTTTTTTTTAGTTTTTATTTTCCCCTGTGCTTGACAGCTGTAGGCTACCTGTCATCCCTTTAGTTACTTAACACCTTTAGAAAGCTTGTCTTCTGAGTTGTGACTTAAAACCTTACAAGGCATAATCCTACTTTTTAAAGAAAAAAAATCATCACAGCGGCTGGCCTTTGGACCTGTTGCTGATAAAAGTTTAGGTGGTCCTCTGTGTCTTTTGTCTAGAGCACAGGGCTGCCAGTTCTTCCAAAAAAGGTTTAGAATACTGATCCATCTGACCACAATACACATTTCCACTGTGTGATGGTCTATCACAGAGGCCTCAGATGCCAGAGACATTGACTCATCTCTGCACAAGTTAAACACAAGACTTTTTTGACATTTGTGGATGAATTTCCACATTGTAGACTTTAACCGCAATAATCCCTTATATATATCAGGAGTTGATTCAGTGTCGTCTGAAGGATCAAAGATCGCAGGTATCTAGGTTTTGCTTGGATCCTTTTCCTCTATGCACTAAAATTTCTAAAGATTCCTTGAATCCTTTAATTGTATTATGCATTATAGATGCACCGGTGACCCCGTCCAGGGTGTATCCTGTCCTTAAAAATGAAAACGGATGGGCTCCAGCAGATCCATGTGACCAAAAAGACAAACAGTTAGTTGAGCTGGAGGAGAAGAAATATGCAAATCCATTATTATTATATATCTTTATTGATACAATAGTTTACATTATATTTGCACATTTATAGTGGGCTTGTGTACTTGCCATGTGGGTAAATCTTCATTGAACAAGGACAGTATTTGTCATATCAGAATGCCATGGGCAGATGTGCAGATTTACTCAGTATGATGGTTTAGTTTTGCATCAGTGTGTATGTGTAAGTTTATGTGCATGTGTATATGTTTTTTAGTTGACTTGAACACCACCTGAGATTAGTGATATGTAATAGACCGTCAGACCAGATGGCTAAATTTTCCCCGTCTGGTTCTGAGACTAAAAAAGGCTTCTAAAAAATAATGTAACATTTCTGTAAATGAGACAGCCCTAATCCCCTCTGTGGAGAGCGGATGCCGGGGGAGGAGGGGTACATGGTAGGGGGTTGAAAGTGTGTAAATGTCATTGCTCTTAGTTAAAATTCAATAACCCCGTTTAATCCTGTAGCTGTGCTTTGTGGAGAAATACCAGTAAACAAATGCTGCGGCATGCCAATCAAATCAAGAAGAGCTCAATAGAAATGTTACCGTAAGAATATAACATTAGGTAAAGGTAGTTAAGAGTGTGTGCAGACATGACACAGGGGAACAGATGTTACACAAACAGTTACGTTATTCTATTTGTTAGAAATGTCCAATATTGTTAAAATCCAGGCTGATGTAGTATTTAATTTTTGTTACAAAATGGAAATAAGGAAACTGACTTTTTCACTATTGTGAGATAAAGACATTTTTGTGTATTTTTTAGTTTAGAATAACAGTTTTGGGACTCTCCCAACAAGCTTACTGGTAAGCTTATGTAATTGCTTCCTGAGTTAGTGATTTGCCTACAGAGCATTTATTTTAGATTCTGCACAGGAAGTGATTAATTTATTAAGAAGGCATTTCAGCTTCTCCGTTGTGTTATTGTGTGTGTATATCTGTGTCTTGTCAACAAGCCAAATGAGGATCTTTGTCCCAGCTGCTGTTCACTGAGACTTGGCCTGGGGCCTGCAGACACACCCGTGTCAGCAGCAGTCTAGCCAAGGCAAGTTTATTTGTAGCACATTTCATTCAGAAGACAATTCAAACTGCTTAACATAAAAAGATCTTTAAAAATGCATTTAAATCTAAAATAGTTTAAAAGCAGAAATTAAAGACAGAAGGACATAAGTTAAAAAGAATAAAACAAATGAGATGCAAGAAATAAAAGTTGTAGTGAAGTGTGGTGGAATACTGAAATGCAGCAGTAAATAAAACAGTTTTCAACCTTGACCTAAAGCACCTAAAGGAGTTTCAGCAGCCCTGATGCATTCTGGGAGTTTGTCCTAGCAGGTCAGGAGCATAAAAGATGAATGCTGTCTCATCGTATTTGGTTCCAACCATAGACTATAGATAACAATGGAGGGAGTATTCAGTCAAAAGACCAGCTGGTATTTGAAGACTGGTTTTGAAGCTGGTTTTTCTTCATATGAGGCACATCCAGGTTGTTAAGCAAGCCATCGAGAACACACCTACCGCATGTCAATCAAAGTTAGCTTTGCTCCCAGCTCCTTCAGCTGTTCAGCTGATTAAATATCTGCAGAGTTGCCAGCAGAAATTCATCCATCCATCCATCCATCCATCCATCCATCCATCCATCCATCCATCCATCCATCCATCCATCCATCCATCCATCCATCCATCCATCCATCCATCCATCCATCCATCCATCCATCCATCCATCCATCCATCCATCCATCCATCCATCGTCCGCCGCTTATCCGTTCCCGGGTCGCGGGGTCAGCAGTCTCAACAAAGATGCCCAGACTTCCTTCACCCCAGACACTTCCTCCAGCTCTTCCGAGGGGAGTCCGAGGCGTTCCCAGGCCAGCCGAGAGACATAGTCTCTCCAGCGTGTCGTGGGTCTTCCCCGGGGTCTCCTCCCGGAGGGACATGCCTGGAACACCTCCCTAGGGAGGCGTCCAGGAGGCATCCGATACAGATGCCCAAGCCACCTCAGCTGACTCCTCTCAATGTGAAGGATCGCCAGACGTTCCCAACAGACCCTCACAATCCGTTTGGGTCTGCCCGGTCTGTCAAGCCTCCTCCTCTGCCAGCGCATCCAACTCACCACCAGGTGGTGATCAGTTGACAGCTCAGCCCCTTTCTTCACCCGAGTGTCCAAGACTTGCGGCCGAAGGTCAGATGAAACAACAACAACGTCGATCATTGACCTCCGGCCTAGGGTGTCCTGGTGCCACGTGCACTGATGGACACCCTTATGTTTGAACATGGTGTTCGTTATGGACAAACTGTGACTCGCACAGAAGTCCAACAACAAAACACCGCTCGGGTTCAGATCGGGGAGGCCGTTTCTCCCAATCACGCCTCTCCAGGTATCACTGTCATTGCCCACGTGAGCGTTGAAGTCCCCCAGTAGAACAATGGAGTCCCCAGTTGGAGCACTATCCAGTACTCCTCCCAGGGACTCCAAGAAGGCCGGGTACTCCGCACTGCTGTTCGGCCCGTAGGCACACACAGTGAGAGACCTTTCCCGACCCGAAGGCGCAGGGAAGCGACCCTCTCGTTCACCGGGGTGAACTCCAACACATGGCGACTGAGCTGGGGGGCTACAAACAAGCCCACACCAGCCCGTCGCCTCTCACCCTGGACAACTCCAGAGTAGTGGAGGGTCCAGCCCCTTTCAAGGAGCTGGGTTCTTTGAAGCTGAAAGCTGACTTTCAATCTTTCTTTCTTGGCTCCAAACACTATTTCTATTTTATCTTTCATTTCATTTCATTTTTATTTATTCTGGTCATGGAAATATGCAAAGAAAAAAAGCAAGCAAGTAAAATAACAACACAATCAAAAACATATTCCAGAACCAGAAAGGAGCAGGAAGAAGAAAATCGTATTATACCTGCCCCTCCCTCAAAAGAAAACTGAACAATAATAACAGATGGTCTGCACAATTACTTAATTAATATCACAAGAAAAGAAAAACAAGAAAATAAATTGTCTGTCTCCATACGCATATATTATATATTTAGACTATTTCATACATAGCTATTTTTTTCTCTTTAAATTTATATTTAAACTGAAATATGTTTATACAGCACTTTAAATCATAATTTAATGAATTCCATAACTTAATTCCAACAATTGAAGTGCTCATCTGCTTTAAGGTGGTTCGGGCAAATAAATGTTTAAAATTAAATTTTCTGCGACTATCTTCGTTATTTAAACTGAAAGTAAACATGTATTGTAAGTTTTCTGGTAATAATTTACATTTAGCTGTGTAAATGATTGTGAGTGTCTGTAACTTAACCAAATCCTCAAGTTTCAGTAGTCTTGATTCAAAAAATAATCTGTTGGTGTGTTCTCTGTAATGTGTATTGCAAATAACTCTAAGTGCTCTTTTTTGTAATAAAAATAAAGGATTCATATTGGTTGGATATGTGTTGCCCCAGATTGCAACACAATAAGATAAATAAGGCAAAATTAATGAACAATATAAGATTCTCATTACTGTATAATTTAACACAAACTTAGCCTTGTTCAAAACAAAAATATTTTTGCACACTTTTGATTTTACATGAGATATATGAGCTTTCCATGTCAATTTATCATCTATAATAACCCCTAAAAACCTAAATTGTGATACTCTATCAATTGGTACTCCTTCTAAAGTAAGTGATACATTTGTTTCTCTTCTTGAATGGCCAAAAATCATAAATTTAGTTTTTTTCAAATTTAAAGACAACTTATTCTCATCAAACCATTTTTTTAATTTTACCATTTCTTTTTCTATACACTTAGCAAGAGTTTCCAAATCATGTCCTGAACAAAAAAAAGTTGTATCATCTGCAAATAACACAAACTGTAATAATTTTGACACTTCACATATATCATTAATGTATAAATTAAAAAGTTTTGGTCCCAAAACAGAGCCCTGTGGGACTCCACAAACAATATTCATATAGTTGGATGTGTTACCAAAAAAATGCACATACTGTTTCCTCTTGTCCAAATAACTTTGTACCCAATTTAAAACCATGCCCCTCACCCCATATGTATATAATTTTGAAATAAGAATTTTATGATCAATGGTATCAAACGCTTTTTTTAAATCAATAAAAACCCCAATTGTGTGTTTCTTGCTATCTATTGCTGTAGTAATTTCTTCTGCTAAATTCATTAAAGCAAAGGTTGTGGACCGATTTTTTCGAAAACCAAATTGATTATCACTTAACAGTTTATTTTTTTCAATAAAATAATCCAATTTTGTTACAAACAACTTCTCCAACACTTTAGAAAATTGTGACAATAATGATATGGGTCTGTAATTAGTGAAACTATGTTTGTCTCCTGCTTTAAATAATGGAATAACTTTTGCAATTTTCATTCTATTTGGAAAAATACCCGTACAAAAGGAAAGATTAAAGATATAAGTTAAAGGTTTGATTATGCAATCAATAGTTTTTTTAATAATGGTCAAGTCAATTCCATCGCTATCCGTTGAAGTCTTATTTTTAAATTTTGTTACAATAGAAATAATTTCACTCTCCTTTACTTCTCCAAGAAACATAGATTGCAATACTTTACTTCCCCCTTTCGAGCTACCTACTGCTTGTCCATTATTATGTTGTTTAATAGTTTTTGCAAGATTTGGTCCAACATTTACAAAAAAGGAGTTAAATTCATTCACCACTTCTTTCATATTTTTTAGGACCACCTGGCTATCATTAACATAAAAGTTACTAGGTTTACTAGTGGGCTGTAAATTATTGGCAATTACTTCATTAAGAATTTTCCAGGTATTTTTTATATCTTTTTTATTTTCTAGTAATCTTTTATTATAATAATCTCTTTTAGCCTGTCTCAATATAACTATTAACTTATTTTTATATATTTTATATTTATTTTCAGATGCTTTGGTTCTAAGTTTAATAAAATCTCTGTAAAGTTTATTTTTTTTCTTACACGCATTTTGCAAGGACTTTGTAATCCATGGTTTTCCAATATACTTGGCTTTTGATTTATTTGGCATTAATGGACAGTGTTTGTCATACAGTAACAAAAAACTATTCAAAAATGATTCATATGCAGAGTTAACATCATCTACATAAACTCCTCTCCAACACTCTTTAAAGCAGCACAACGGAACTTTCAGCTTTGTTGAGTTTGGCGCCTCCTTTGGACAAAAATCGGTAGTGCTTTACCAGAAAGAACACTCCATTTCCCATGAGCACCAGCGCGTACTGCCGGAAAACCCCCGTCCCCGCCGCTGCATTTGTTTTGATGAGAGAAGACGGGACGGGCTTTCAAAACGACTTTTCTGTTTTCAGCGGTCGTTTGCAGGATGGATAATGAAGAGGTAATGTATCTATTTTTGGCTAAACAATATAATATGACGATGTTGAAAAACACTAAGTTCAAATTGGTTTTATTAAGTTGTTTCAGCGAGATAATGTGCCCTACAAACTCATACGCTCTGCACCTTTTTCCTGTCACGTTTTTTAGAGGGACTTCGTCATAAATTAGTAGTCCAACATACTTACTGACAAAATAAAAAAAATACTTTATAACCTGTGAATAACTGAATGCCCATTCCTTATATTTTGCAGATCAGACCTGCACAATTTTACAGTTCTCAGGAAAAATACTAGAAATGTTCTATACATTTTCTTCGCATTGCATTATTTCCTCTAGTGCTGTAATTCTATTCAATTGTATTATTATTTTATAAAGCTTCCTCATTGCGAATTACACATTTTTATGATCACTATTATTTCTCTGTCTGTTGTTGATATTGTCAGTAATTTTAGAATTACCAAAACCCAAGACGAATCCCCAGTATGTGAAAACATTCTAATTTTGATTCTTATTGATCATAGAATTCTACATTTACATTTGTATCATAACAATTCTGTCTCTTGTTTTATCAGGAATCTGCTGTTCGTGAGAACACCTCTACCTCTGCATCATCAGAGTTTGAACCCCCACAAAGACAGAACCGACACACAGCATATATATCATTTACTGTATATATGCATATATATACATATCGCCAGTTTGTGCTCTGGCAGCATGATGTTAATGATGATGAATGACAATGAAAATAAGAGACACCTTTCCAGACCCAATGGGACAGTACACTGGTTTCAGGGATCCCCGTCTTCTGTAGAATGGAACCTTTATGAGGATTACTGCAAATATTTTGATATTGTTTTTTTTTTGTTCCATTTTTTCCTGTACAGTTGTTTTTGTGTGTTTAAAATAAAGACATTTGTGCAAAACAAGACAGACTTTTATTTACACACCTTTCAGAAAATAGAACATTCTTGAACTTTTTCATTTGCATAGTGACAGCAGTTATCCCATACATTATTATAAACAATAAGTAATCTGTATCACAGTAGCAGTAATGAACAACTGTATGACAGGATAAATTACTGTGAATAAAGTAAACAAGTGTAAATAGAGTAGTAGAAAAATAAACTAAAAATAATGAACTGATAATAAAAACTGAACTATGAAACAGTGTAAGAAGTTACTGTAAATAAATACAATGACTATAGTAGCAGTAGCATCTTGTGTCCATCCTTGTTTCGTGCTGGGAGAGTCCGCGTGTGATTCACTGCTGGAGTGTAGGAGAACCTTCCCTGCATGAGGATGTGATTCTGGAAGTTTTCCAGATCTGATGTAGTCCTGCAGAGTGTGAGAATAAAGATACAAAAACATTATGTCTTTCTGATAATTACTGACCTATAAATCATTCAACATATTTTGTTGATCACAAGTTTGAATTTTTTTCTTTGTTGAAGTCACTGTAATTATGCAGAAAGTAAAAGCAAGTAATGTATAGCTATAGAAAAATTAGAGAAATGTATATATTTATACACTCACAAGATAAAACGACACATTATAAACACCATAAGGTTTCTTTTATTACTCTTGTTATTATTTTAATATAATTCCAACAAAGTAGATTTATTTTATATGCTTATATGGTGTTTATATTGTATTTTTTTTCATCTGGAAGTGTATACTTTGCCTATATATTTCATTTTTCTGGCTATATTTTACTATATCTACAAATGTGTTGCTTTTACCATCAGTGTATAAGTATCTGTATATACAGACCTGAAGAGTCAAAAGGTTTACATAGATATTGACATTTGATACAGTAGCAACACTTACACCAGCTGTAGTAGTTTCAGGATAATTGTTTTTGTAAAACACACTGACATAGGTGTTGACAAAAGTGCATACCTGGAGGTGATGAACGTCTTTACATCCTTCAACCATCTCGTCCAAGACGACGGCGCTGCAAGGGCTTGTAGCGAGAGAACGCCGGGCCAATGTTTATTCTCCACCGGGCATTTAGCTTGTTACTCTCCCGCTTTCTTTTTTTCGTCTCCTCCGCTCCGTTAAAACTTTTATTTTCTTCGTTTTTTTCGCTGCTTCGGCCATGATACCAGCTCCTCGTTTAGCTCAACACCAGCTTCTGCTGAGCTCAGCCTCTGCGCTCCAAGCCCCGCCCATTTTTGTCTCGACTACGAATCGGGAAGGAGGGGGAAGTGACGTATGTGCCGTAAAGCAGTCAAAGTCGTAAAATTTGTAGTTTTTTAGTGTGGCAGGGTTCCTACCATGCTCCTCAAAGTTACATAGTGCCAGTGAAAGCGATACAGACCCCCTCAGATCATGACAGAGGTGTCATTAAACCTGTTGGAAGTTGATGTACCATCACAATGACTCTGGAAATATGATATTAAGGTGGAAAAGTTACGTAGTGTCGCTTTAAGTAAATCATCCCGAAATGTATCGATTGCATCAGCATTTCTTACCCTTGCATATCTAGTACACGATTCTTCCTCATTTCCCCCTGTTTTACCATCATACACTGCAAAGACTGGTAAGTGGTCAGTTATATCATTAATTAGCAACCCACTTCTGACCGAATTTTGCAAGTCATTTACAAAAATGTTATCAATTAATGTTGCCCCTTGTGATGTTATCCTACTAGGCTTAGTGATCAGTGGGAATAAACCTCTGCTGTATATTGCATCTAAAAAATCTGACGTATAATTATGTTTGGATACATTTAATAAATCAATATTGAAATCTCCACAAATAATATATGTTTTCCTTTCATTTAGCTTGTCCATTAACTCTTCCAATTTGTCTTTGAATGTTGCTATATTTGTTCCTGGTGCTCTATACACACAAGTCACAACAATGTTTTTTACAGTTTCCATTTCAATTTCCACAGTTATATACTCCATTAGTTCATCAATTGCCATCGTCATAGATTCAATTTGTTTACATTTCAGATCACTGCTTACATACAAGGCCACACCTCCTCCCCTCTTACTACCTCTGTTCATATAATAGAACTCATAACCCTGAATATAAAAATCAACTCCTTTTTCTTGATTTAACCATGTCTCAGATAAGGCAAGCAATTTAAATTTGCCTTGAAATGAACTCAAATATTCATTAATCTTAGTAAAGTTGGCGTACAGACTCCTACAATTAAAGTGTATCAACGAAAATCTTTTATTTAATTCAACATTATCTTTGAACTGGTCATCAGTAAAATAATCACACGTATCATTAATCCGACTGAAGACATGGCTCTCAGGGTCAACATTACATTCAAAATCATATATTTTATACTCCGGAACATCAGTTCTGGAGAAGACATGAGTGTCCAGTTGCTCACCCATTGTTCATTTAGAGCAGCATCATGCAGCTGCAAAAGGCATTATTCAGCATCTGGATCTTTTACGCATCTGTATCAGCGCACATACCTCTGTCCTTTCGCCCTGCGTGCTGACCCAGAGAGTCCAGTAGTGTCTTTATATCACAGATCAGATCGGCTGCAGGGTTTTTTCTGCCCTTGGAGCGGTGCGTCTCCCAGCCTGCTGCGCGCAGCGTTGTCTCCAAATCCAGCTCCTCGGCAGGGACCTCCATGGTAACTCCGTACTCGGACAGGCCTTTCGCAGCATCTTTGGGGTTTTCAAATACCTTGAACTTTCCATCAGGATGGTATAGTTTTAGTCTCGCCGGGAAAAGTATGCGGAACTTGATCCTCCTCTCCTGTAGTTGTTTTCTCACTTGTCTGTATTTTGCACGCTCTTTGAACACCCGAGTTGTAAAGTCCTCATCAAAGTAAATCCTACAGTCTTTCACTCTGATGTCCTTTTTGGACCAGGCGGCTTGGAGCACAATTTGCTTCATTGTGTAGTTTGGGAAACGGACAATAATAGATCTGGGCCGTTCATTTCTCCCAGTAAGGGCACCGATCCTGTGTGCTCGCTCAATTTGAATAACGTCTTAACATCTTAATTTAACTGAAGAAAAGTGTGGCACATCCACTCTTTAATTTGATGAATGTGTTTGATCAATGTCTAAACTACATTATAGTATCCTGGCAAGATTGTTGTATAGATCTGTGTCTCATCTGTAGTTTATTATAATTTGATCGAATGGGAGCATATAGATGTTGAACAACGGAAGCCCCACAATTGAACCTTGAGGAATTCCAGATGTTATTTTTGTTAGCTCCAATTTTTAGTTACCCAAAGACAAAAAATAGTCCCTGTCTGTTAGATAGGACTCCAACAGCTACGCCAGAAAGTCCCACACAGTTTTTCAACCCGTCTGTAAAGATGTCATTGTCGTCTGTGTCGAATGCAGCACTGAGATCCAGTAAGACCAAGACTGAAATGTTGCCACTATCTGTATTGGAACCTGATGTCGTCCAGGACCTTAATTATAGAAAAGAAAATCATCAGAATTAGAATCAGAATCAGCTTTATTGGCCAAGTTTGAGCATGCCCAACAAGGAATTTGACTGCGGTTATTTCGCTCACTGCACCCAGATTTTAAAAATAGCAAACAGTAAATACAAGAGAAACAAATGTGGCACTTATTAACATATATACAATTAGAAAAAGTGAAAGGTGCAGCAGTATGAGGTAGACATGGTAATGACAGCTCTTAATAACATATATACATTTTTTTTAAAGTGAAAGGTGCAGCAGAATGAGGTAGATATGATTATTCGAAGGTGCATTGTTACAGCATGTGATTGTGTTATAATTACTGTTATCATTGTTATTGTTATTATTGCACGGTGATTGATCTCTGGGACTCTATGAGTTATGAGAGTTCATCAGAGCAACAGCTTGGGGGAAGAAACTGTCTCTGTGTTATAAGAAAGAATAAAGAGCCCATGAATCCAAAAAGTAACATGGAAGTACTGGTTCTGCTAACTTTTAGTCATATTTTGTTTTGTTTTTTTGCAGCAGCAGGATGTGGCTCAAAAGGTACCATAAAAAGTACTCCACAGGGTTTTCTGTTTAATCCCTAGCTCACCAAGTTGACTTGACAAAATTGATTTGTTTCTAATAGTAAACCAACTGCCCCGTGATCTGTGCATGACTTAGTTGTATCTACATAATCAAAGGGGTTGTGTGTGAGGGTGAATAGGGTTTGGATTGTAATGTATTTTAAATGTTGGATAAGGCTATAAAATGGAGTCTATTTACAAATTATAACAATTATTATAACAATAACAGTGTTTGTAAGTGATAATGCTTCACCCTAATGAAACACACAGGAATGGTAATTTCCATAAAGTACAGTAAATTCATAAAAAGTGAATTCCACTTTGCATTTATTTTTAAACTCAGTTAATGAAGGGCGGCATTTGGTTCTAAATATTAAAACTTAATTAACAATTGGACATATTCCAGTAAGTGATTTAAGTGAGTGAGGGTCATAGAAAAAAAGACCTTCACATTCACAAGGACTTCAAATTAACTGTGTTTTTGAAACGGCACTGCACAAATTAAGGGTCAATTGACTGTTTTTATTTTTTCTTCATTAATATGAAATTAGTAACTACATATATGTGTATATATATATATATATATATATATATATATATATATATATATATATATATTTGTGTGTATATATATATATATATTTATATATATATATGTGTGTGTGCGTGCGTGCGTGCGTGCGTGCGTGCGTGCGTGCGTGCGTGCGTGTGTGTGCGCGCGCAAACTCTGTATGATCTGCTTGTATATCTGTTATGACTCACTAGTATCAGCGTAGTATCAGTGAAAACAGCTTGATTTCCCAATTGTCACATTTTTGTTTATGTTTCAAACAGTGTGTTTCTCCACAGTTACAGAACAGTTACCTTGTATCCTTCTATTGGATGAGTGTTCCCTGAAAGGGTCTTGAGTCAGTTTTCCAAAGGAGCTGTGTGTGTGTGTGTGTGTGTGTGTGTGTGTGTGTGTGTGTATGTGTGTGTGTGTGTGTGTGCGCGCAAACTCTGTATGTTCTGCTTGTATATCTGTTATGACTCACTAGTATCAGCGTAGTATCAGTGTTGACCTGGCAGAAAAGATCCCTCGGCTTATAAAACTGAGCTGCACATCCTGCATTAATCTGCTTAACACAGTCAAAATTGTGATCCAAAAATACCAGCTCTATCAACCAATGCCCCCCTTCCAACAGTCTGAGCAGTCTGGAACCGCTTTACTGGAAAATAACAGAAGGTTCAACAAACACGGCCAACAATACTGTATTGATTATCCCTGGAAATGACAGTCTCTACCACGTACTCCGTTACAGGGAATGAGACTTCTGTGGACCTGGCATATTGTTTCAATCAAATGAACGTCTGGATTTTGTCTGGGCCATCGCGAAAACTTGACTTCAATTTTTTTCATTTTCAGGCATTCTGTTGTAGATTTTCTAGTGTTCTTGACCTGCTCCATCACTCATTGTTGACCTGATGTTAGCTGTAGTACAGGTGGCCTCAGGTTTCACTATAAAAACTTTGGTAAACAGAGAACTTCATGATCAGCTCGAGTTCATGATGCCCCGGTTTCATAACTACAAAAGAGCCGTGTCGATATGAGGGGTTTGTGCTGATGTCTTGTGTATGGTTTTCACTAAATGGTCATAACTCTCCACAGAATACTGTTAGATGCAACTTTGTAAACCTAGGCCAGCAGTATGTTTTTCTTTTTGTATATTTGTGGCGTACCAGTCAGGTGACTCGGGGCAGATGAGTCAGGATAAATGATCACTACTAGAAACATTTCTGGTCTATGTCCCAACTTTGCAACTTTTTAAACCATGTTCTACCTTGAAAGTCTAAAAAAGAGCATATAAAAAAAACGAACCATACACCTTCTAATTTTCATAATAATAATAATAATAATAATATTAATAATAATATACTTGTTTTTATATTGTGTTCTATAAAATATGTGGTTAATTCAGTGTAGTTTTATCCACATGTGACACAATACTTTCATTTTCCCTATCTTTGTAAATGCAGCTGTACTTACTACGGTACATGTTTGGCTTTTACTAGCTAATATTGCAAAGATGTTTTTTGCGTAACAGCAGAAAAGGTTAATTTCTGAACGTGATGGCACAAAATATTTTGCCCATTAGTTAAGCATTGAACTTGTACATGCTTTTCTTGGCAACCAGCTGGCAACGGATTAGCTTAAGCTAGATTTGCAGTAACATCTGTTCATGTTTACACACATGTAATAAAGCCACAGGGAATAGCATACTAAAATGTGCAGCTCAGCTCAGCGTGCACTGCCATATCCAATGAAGATCCCTATATTGTTGCCAGCATGGAATTTTTAAATCCCTGCCCTATCTGGTTCTTGCCTATGTTTGTGTACTTCAGGGTATCAGATGTCATAAGAGATTTTATCTCATGGGTTTCCCTCAGCAGATTCTGTGTATTAATAGATTCGTAAAAATAGTTACACCACTGGGGGTTTGGCATGGGCCACATGTGACGCTTATGTTTTATGCTGTCCTGGAACAAGCCAAGGTTATGTTTAATTGTCTCATCACTGCTTATTGCTTTGCTTTGCATCAACATGTTGATTCACATGCCCCGATGTTTTGTTAAATTTGCATTTCTTACATTTTTACATGTTTAATGTTCTTTAACTAGCAAACATGCACCACACATGTGTCAAATTATATCAAACAAAGAAAATACTTAAGAAAATACATAAAAAGAACTATGTTTATGTCTCCCTCCAATATAAATTACGTTTCAAACTTAATAAGTCCATAAGATGTTTATGTGTTTTAATACATATCCTAAGCAAAACCAATCATCAAATCTGTGGCTTTGGATTTCTAAAATAAATCTGCCTTCACCCTCAGTAAGGCAAGCTCAGACAGCTAGCCTCTTCCTAGCAAAAGGTTGGAAGAACCAGTCTTCACACATAATTTTTTATACACCGTGAGAAACCAATTACATTAGATCTAAAGTTAAGAGGACAAGTTAACACAAGTTTGATAGAGATGACAGTAGTGCAAAGAGGATACTCATGTAGATGAGGGCTTTACTAGTTCTACTCACTGGACCTATAGCAGTCCGGTATCAAAAGAAAATAAGATACATTTGAGCTTTAATGTAATAGGGCCAGAGCGTCCGATATACTGACCAATATAAAATGTGTGTCAGGACTGGTGTGGTGAGGACCCAGATGCAGCCAACACACGGCCAAAGTTCCGGGGGCCGTCCTTGGGACTGGGCAGACCGGCGAGACAGTTCCGGGGGGTCGTCCTCGATGCCTAGGCTTGGGCCTTGGCGTGGGGCCTGGACGACTTGTCGTGGGGCCTAGACCACTTGGCGGGGGGCCTGGAAGGCTTGGCGTGGGGCTTGGACGACTTGGCGGGGAACTTGGACGACTTGACGGGGAACTTGGACGACTTGGCGGGGAACTTGGACGACTTGCCGGGGAACTTGGACGACTTGCCGGGGAACTTGGACGACTTGGCGGGGAACTTGGACGACTTGGCGGGGAACCTGGACAACTTGGCGGGGAACTTGGACGACTTGGCGGGGAACATGGACGACTTGGCGGGGAACTTGGAAGACTTGGCAGGGAACCTTGACTTGGCGGGGAACCTTGACTTGGTGGGGAACCTTGACTTGGTGGGGAACTTTGACTTGGCGGGGAACCTTGACCTGGTGGGGAACCTTGACTTGGCTGGGGACACAGGATACGAGGAGCAGGCTGCGGGGGAAACCGGATCTGTGGCGCTGGCTGCGGGGGAACCCGGGTCCGGGGCGCTGGCTGCGGGGGAACCCGGGTCCGGGGCACTGGCTGCGGGGGAACCCGGGTCCGGGGCACTGGCTGCGGGGGAACCCGGGTCCGGGGCGCTGGCTGCGGGGGAACCCGGGTCCGTGGCACTGGCTGCGGGGGAACCCGGGTCCGTGGCGCTGGCTGCGGGGGAACCCGGGTCCATGGTGCTGGCTGCGCGGGGTCCGGGACCATCACCGGAGCAGGGGCTGATGCGTCCGGGACCACCACCGACGACGCGCCCAAGACCACCGCCGGAACAGCATCTAGCTGAGGCTGGCGTTGACGCCGTCGTCTGCGTCGCTCCAGAGCCTGAATGCTCCGGGGACCTCCCCGAGCCAGGCGTGTTCCCCAGAAGGGGGATTCCAGCTCATCCGGGGAGTCCAGCTCATCTGGGTGCCGCCAACCCGGGATAGTGAGTTCCGCCTACCGGTATACGATGTCCCAGAAGGGTCCATACTGGTGGTTCCGTTCTGTCAGGACTGGTGTGGTGAGGACCCAGATGCAGGAGAGCGAGGCAGGAGTTCGCAACAAAAAGGGTTTATTTTCCAAACCAAAAACCAAAGCGCTGCTTAGCAGGATCAAAAACACACGGAAACAGGGATAAAAAAACTGGAGCAAAAACAGGCAGGACACATGGAGGAAAACACAGTACGGAACCACAAGGAGCAAGGGAATGACAAGACCAGATATACACAGGGGATAACGAGATACAAGTGCAGACAATCAGAGCAGATGGGACACAGGCGGGGCAAAACGGAAACAAACTGGGGGAAATGTCAACCACTGACAATGTGCCTTTTCTCTGTACAGTACTTGAAATAATAACCATTGAATAACTGTATAGTTATCTCTTAAATCACCGTATTCAATATGCAAGCCAAGGCTATTGTATTTGTATAGCCAAAGTTGTCGCAAACCCAAAGATTTGACACAGTATGAAAATAAAAGAGTAATATTATCCAAGACAGAAATTACCTTTTATTTTAAATGTTGTGTCGCCTCTTCAATTATGATGGCCCGCAATATGTAAACTTAGTTGTATATTCCTATTGTAAACTGTCATGTGTTAACTTTAATTTGAGATACACTCATTTAAATGTTTATATGTCATTTTCAAGCTTTAATTTAAAAAACAAGCCTGGTTGGGAAAGGGTTAACTCTAATACCTAAAAAAAAATATTCATAGATACTTTCTTTCTTCTTTGTTTGTCCTGTATCAAGCAGCTTTTTTTGTTGAACATTTTTATTTGAAACAAACACTTATGCCTGATTTATTTAATGCCACCTAAAAGCACTGAATCACTAATTGATGTAATTGAAAAGGCATTTATAATGAATTGATAATTCACACTGTGTTTATGTCCACAGTTATCAAGAAGCCAGGGTTGTAGCTCCCATGCCCTTTTTTGTGCAAATTGATTTACAAAAAAAAAGAAAGAAAAGAGTGATGCATTTAAGATGCATAAACTCTTTAGCTGCCAAAGGTATCGTATCAAAGGGACCATTAATGGCTCAAATGTTCTCTTTTATCCTGCTTTCATAATGGAAGATTTTAGACAGTCCTTTAGACCTAGAGCCATTAAAGATTAATGCTCCTTAGGTGTGCAATTTAGACAGCACTTAGAGTTAAAAAACAAAACATAAAAGAAAGAGTTAACGGAGCTGACAACAAAGGCCCTTTCTTGAGTTTTAGTAAATGACTGTGTGATGTAAGGGAAGACACTTCATCATTGTCTCCATCAAGCCGGCAGAGTTAAATTTTAATTATTTATTGTGATACTGTAAATAACTTGGACTAGGATACAGCATTTGTTCATGTGTGTAGAGTAAGTGTGTCAAGCATGGACAAGAAATCTGAGGATCTAATCACACTGTTCCAGTCTAGGAAGTTTTGATCACATAACTTAGATTACTGATATCTTGTGACACACATGAATAAACACACATGCAAAGATGCAAATAGGCACATTTTCTAAACAATATAAACAATCTTTAACTTCTGATTGCTCTCCACAGTTGTAAATTGTCTCTGTGGAATGTGTGCATGTGGGTGCAGGTTTGCACATTTGGCCTTAGCCACAGCTCCAGTTTCTACTTCAGCATAAGGTTACCCAATTTAGTTGACAAAAGATAAGTCATTCTGATCCCGGATGAGAAGGTAGCAGGAAGCTTGAACAGAACCTGTGGAACCTCTACCTGTGTATTCAGTTTTAGCTTTTTACAGCATGTTGTAAGCATACAGTCTGAAATATCTCTTCAGAAAAAGGTAAGTGTGCTTTATTGTCTCTGAGCCTGTTTGGGGTGTTTATTACTTTGTTTTGTCCTTTAACATAGGGGATCTAAAGAGCAGGATTTCAAATGAAAACACTAAAGACAGAAACAACATTTTACTTTCATTAATTCAGATAAAAAAAGATAAATGGCTGAATGTTAATATACTCATGTTGTGCTATACACACACTAATACACACACATATATATATATATATATATATATATATATATATATATATATATATATATATATATATATATATATATATACACACACACACACACACACACACATACATATACTCATTTTTTATAACAGGACAGATTACTTGTAGTTTTCAGATGCTATTTACAACAAATATTTTATGGGGGCAAATTACTTTTGTGGTTCAAGGGGACGGAAGAGGATTTGACATTATAGTTCTTATTTTCTTTATTTTACCATTTGTCTTTGACAAACATCTGCAGGTGTTGCAGTCTTGCTTTTAATTTGCTTTCACTTAATTAAAAGCTGTTTTCACAATGTAATCTCAGCAGAATAATACGTTTATGAGTACTTTCATTATGCAATGCAAACAGTGTCTGCCGCCACGTACAAATGTTGCTGTACAAATTAATATTTGGTTTTCCCGGACAGGTTACCCCAACATACTGGTTGGGATAAGCTGTCGAGAAAACAAAAAGTCTGTTGAAACCTTTGTTGTAATAAAGAAAAGAATTGTATTTATTTTTATATGTTTTTTTTTTCAAATAGCAGGCAGTGCATTAACAACACAGGCAAGGCAAGTTTATTTATATAGCACAATTCAACACAAGGTAATTCAAAGTGCTTTACATTGACATTAAAAGCGGCAAGACATAATTAGACAGTAAATAACAAATAAAATTGAATAAAATTATGAATAAGATGATAAGAAAAGAAGTAAAATAATAAAAAGCACAATCTGTTAAAAATAAGGGCAGTGGAGTCCAGCAGGTAAGTATTTAATTTAAGAGTACGCTTCAGTAAACAGTAATGTTTTTTTACCTGAAATTTTTTTTAACTCCTCCTGCTATTTTTAAACTTTATATTGCATGTTTATTTTAATATTGATGTGCTTTTATTGTCTGAGTGGAAGTGTGGTTGCTTTTTATGTTTTGATGAGCTATCTATCTATCTATCTATCTATCTATCTATCTATCTATCTATCTATCTATATATATATATATATATATATATATATATATATATATATATATATATATATATATATATATATATATATATATATATGAAGAATTTAGGGTAAAAATGTATGATTGATTGATCCTGATCGATTTTTGTTATTTCTATCCATTCATTATCTTCAATTGTCATAGGTGCTCTTTTATCATATTGTCCATCCACCCATCCACCTAACATCTCCCATTGTCCTCTTATTGTAACTTTCCTTTTTTTTCATTGCTTTTCCTCAACCAAACCTGTCCTTCCACCCACATCCACAATCCCATCAATTTTCAAGTCATCCCCTTTATTCACTTTATTTCTATATCTTTTGTCTGTATCTGTTTCTCTCCCAGCAGGATTGGTATCACTGGTGCTGGTTTTAGATGGTGACTCATTTCTGGAGTCTTTAATTAAACATCTGTGGTGGCAGTTCTTGGTCACACACTGACACACATGCACAGTATAAGCAAACACACACTCATGTAGAAAAGACACTTAGACACTCATAGAACCATTTAATAATTCAAGCAGCCTTTATGCTGATGAAAAAAATAAAAACATAAAAACAATAGCAGCAAAGAAAGTGAACTGCCTGATGGTTATTAGAAAGAACATGTCAGAATGCAATTCAAATGCAAACCCTGGTGTCTGGAAGAAGGCAGACCTATGCTATCACTGCACAGTATGTTAATTATGCACTAATGTATGCAGAGCCCCAGTTACCCTGCACTATCTTCTTTTCCCACAGTCCACATTTGGGTCAGAGTGTACAATTTGACTCATATCCCTTGGAGCATCTGTTATGTTTGTGAAAGAAATAGCTTTGTTCAAAAATATTGCTATTCCTGAATTTTTATTGAACAATTTTCTGAAAGACAACCAAAGAGCTCCAGGATAACTTGGTAGAATCTAGAGTGTTGGTTTAAGCCTATTTCACATGCTGTACACTGAATAAAAGAATATTACATAAGTTAAAGGTAGGGTAAGCAATTTCATGGGATTCTATATGATTCTAAATGATCCAACCCAGGGGTTTTCAATTCTGGTCCTTGGGCCCCCTGTCCTGCATGTTTTAGATGTCGCCTTGCATCAACACACCAGATTCTAATTAATATTCCTCCTTAGCTTGTCATCGAGGTCTGCATAACTCTGTTGATGACACAGCTACTTGTATTATGGTGTGTTGAAGCGGGGTAGCATCTAAAACATGCAGAACATGGGGGCCTAAGGACTGGAATTGAAAACTCCTGATCTAACCTAAACACTTTTTGTCACATTCAGCGATTACTATTAGACCGTACTGAACTGTACTGGAGTCCAGAGTATGCACCTGCAGCTGTATCTTGGCAAAACATGTAGTACTTAATTCCTTATGTCATAATTATTGTAGCCGACTCGTGCTACTAGGGGTAAC
The DNA here is from genome assembly GCF_033807715.1 of Cololabis saira. Lineage (NCBI taxonomy): Eukaryota > Metazoa > Chordata > Actinopteri > Beloniformes > Belonidae > Cololabis > Cololabis saira. The sequence goes on from NC_084598.1 coordinate 23,642,396, forward strand.
CGGACAGGAATGAGGACACGTGGGTTGGTGGAGAAACGGTCGACTTTATTTGTCACCAGACACACACACAGACAAGCACACGGCAGCCGTCGTGTCAGTCTCTCCGGCGGCTCCGTTTCACCACCCCCCAGGGTCAGCCCACTACTTAAACACACAGGCAGGGATGAGAGATTGATCGGACACACCTGTGCCCGATCAGCTGATCCAACCCGCGCCACCTGTGCGCTACTCCCCCGCAGACCACACCCAATCCTCCACCCTGCCACAATTATCAATGCTCTAAACTCATCCATTTTATGTAATAGTAATCTCACATTCTTGTCAAATGATTACAAGGCCATAACCACTGACAGAAACACACTGACTATTCTTTCTCTCTTCCTCTCTCCCTTTAATTCTACAGGTTTTAAATGGAAGCTGAAAATAAAAGGGGCTTCAGTTTGTCCTGTGCGTCTTGACATTCTGTTACGCTACTACTAAACTGCTGAATTTAGTGGCCTCTATTCAACATCAAAGGTACTGTCCGATCCTGGTGTTCCAAGGCTGTGCCCTGGCTCAACTGCAGCCATGGAGGTGGCCCTGGTAAACTTTGAGAGTCTGGAGGACATTGATGGCAGTCTTGAAGATGAGCTGGACACCTACACCGATGAGACCACCTCTCTCACAGTAGGCATGCCCCCAGAGCACAACAGTCCAGACATCAACTATCTTCTGCAAGCCCCTCAAATATCCTCTACACCTTCCCACTGCAGCTCTGTGCCATCCTATGTTTGGGACTCCACCTCATCTTCTCCAATTCCACAAACACAGAGACTGGGAGTACCTCAGTCCCCAACAATGCCACCTCCAGGCAGAAAGATGGGCAGTAGCTGTGCCAGCATAATCTCTAACTGGAAATTGCTGTTGAACAGTGAGGGAGTTAAGGAAAGTGAGACAATATTTAGTCGACTTGCGAAGGAATGCTGTGACGATCTGTTTGTAGACAAACGAGGTCTGGATGATGGAGACCAAAAAGTCATTATCAACATTGCTGGCCTCCGTTTTGAGACACAGCTCAAAACATTGGACCAGTTTCCTGAAACACTTCTAGGAGACCCTTTGAAGAGGATGGACTACTTTGATCCAATGAGGAATGAGTACTTTTTTGATCGGAACCGACCAAGCTTTGATGGGATCTTGTATTACTATCAGTCTGGGGGGAAAATCAGAAGACCAGCTAATGTTCCCCTTGATGTCTTTGCGGATGAAATTATTTTCTATGAGCTTGGACATGAGGCCATGGAACAGTTCAGAGAAGATGAAGGCTTCATAAAAGATGTTGACATTCCACTACCTGATAATGAAATATATAGGCAATTTTGGTTGTTGTTTGAATATCCAGAGAGCTCTAATGCAGCACGAGCTGTAGCACTGGTTTCTGTCCTCGTCATTGTCATATCCATTATTATTTTCTGCATGGAAACACTGCCAGAATTCAGAGATGATTCTGACACAGCTGCACCCACAGCAGTACAACCTTTCAACCAATCCAAAGGCTACACTTCTGTTTCTCCACCTGGTGCAAAGGCCGCAACTTTCTCTGATCCATTTTTTTTTATTGAAACAGTTTGCATTGTCTGGTTCGCCTTTGAGCTGTGTGTTCGCTTTATGGTCTGTCCTAGTAAAAGCGAGTTTTTCTACAATATCATGAACATCATTGACATCATATCCATCATCCCCTATTTTGTAACAGTAATTACAGAATTGGTCTCGACACCACAAGAGAGCTCAGGACAGAACATGTCTTTAGCCATTCTGCGTATTATCCGCCTCGTAAGGGTATTTCGTATATTCAAACTCTCACGTCACTCTAAGGGGCTTCAGATCTTGGGGCAGACTTTGAAGGCTAGCATGCGTGAGCTTGGTCTGCTTATCTTCTTCCTCTTTATTGGAGTAATCCTCTTTTCTAGTGCTATCTACTTTGCTGAGGTAGATGAGCCAAATACACAGTTTGTCAGTATACCTGATGGTTTCTGGTGGGCTGTGGTCACCATGACCACTGTAGGGTATGGCGACATGTGTCCCATAACCACAGGCGGTAAGATTGTAGGCACCTTGTGTGCCATCGCAGGTGTACTGACTATTGCTTTGCCTGTTCCTGTCATTGTTTCCAACTTCAACTATTTCTATCACAGAGAGACAGAAGCAGAAGACAAGCTTCCCTTGACAGATGCTCTTGAGGAAGCCATGAAGGCTGAGACAAATAGTAAACAGAGTAGCAGCCCTTCACTCAATAAAGCTAATGGCATCTTGTTAAGTAAGAGCACATAAGCGCAGAAGAGGAATAAAAGAAAATAATAACAATGGAATTTTAATCTGACAAACAAACAAAAACTCTGAGAATTATTTCATGTGATCAATTAAAAAATTCACTGTTGTTTATACCTTTTGCCAATAAAAAGCTTTAAACCATTATATTGGCAAACAGATGGTTATTACATTTACCTCTGTGTCTAATATGAAAATAACATACAGACAGCTTTGTTTGTGGATAATCTACTTTCATGATAGGATGTTGGGATTATTTTTTTTAAGGCTATTTAGGTGCATGGTCTGACTCTTGGCAAATCCATTTCACTCTAATGTCATAACTTCTGACTTGTAGCCGTCCTTCTACATATCAATCCAATCCCATCCCTACAACACTCCAAGCAAAAGTCATGTCTGTTGCACCAGCTATCACACATATGATAAACAGTTCCTTACTTTCGGAGATGGTTCCCACTGCCTTCAAACAAGCGCAGGTAAAGCCTCTATTGAGGAAACCCTCTTTCAATCCTACTCAAGTTAAGAACTCCTGGCCTAGCTCACTACATCCTTTACTCTCTAAGGTGTTTGAAAGAGGTGTTTTCAAATAGGTCTGAATTACTCTCTCTGAACAACCTCTTAGACCCTTATTAGTCTGGCTTCAAAAGCAGGGACTGCCTTGAAATGGCTCTGATTTCTGTGGCAGAGTCCTTGAGAGTAGCTAATGGTACAGGTTAATCCTTAGTTCTCATTCTGCTAGACCTTAGCTGTCTTTGACATGATTGGCTAACCACCCAATTCTGCTAGCAGTCTATCAGTTCTCTATGATAGGAGCATCTCAGGAAAGCACTATTTTGGTTGGACCATATCTCAGAGGGCATTCATTCACAGTGTCACAACAAGGACAGATGTCCCATTCTCATTGCTTCTCCACAGGGGCTCCCCAAAGCTTGGTTCTGGGGCCCAACCGTGTTTACCATCTAGAGAACTTAATTGGTACATGTCATCCACTTGCATAGGTTCACAAATCACTGCTTTACATTTGATACCCCGCTTTTCATTCCTGCCATATGCCCCTACCATCTTGGCAAGAATATAGACCTGCCTCTCTGGCATCCCTTCATGTATTAAACAATGGCACCTTCAACTCAACCTCTCCAAGATCAAACTCTTTGGTCATTCCTGCCCATATGTCTGTCTTTCAAAAGCAATGTTGCCTCTACATTTATCATGCCTTCCAAAGTGAGGAATAATCAGCGTTTCATGATTAATCACCAGCTACCCTTTTCTAACCATGTTCTACAAAATAAAGAGAATCAAACTGAATTAATTATGCCACCCTGATCTTGGTACAGGCCACATTTATCTCCTGGCTCAACTGCTGCAATGCCCTCCTGCAGGTCTTTCAGCTTGAAGTCCAAAACCTTTACAGATGTTTCTGAATGCAGCAGCATGTCTGATTTTCAGTTAACTTAAATAGGCTCAGAATCTCTTGAAGGCACACCTTTTCCATCTTCATCTTCACTTCTAACTGCATTAGATAATCTAACCGTACTCTCCTTTGAACTTTTATATCTAAGGTGATTATCTAGCTGTACGTTTGATTGTGTTTTCTGCTCACACTTTGTAATTGCCCTTTTCCTTGTAAAAATTGCCCTTTTGGCATACTGCAAGTCTCACGCAACTTTTCAGGTTGATTGTGTTTCCTCTTATTGCAAGTCACTTTGAATACACATCTGCTATACATAATGTAATGTAATGCAAAAAACTTCTTTATACATCATAATTCGACACCCATGTTAAACCTTTTTTTTGGGGTATCCTTGTTCTTACTGCTATCATTGTGGTCATCATTCCTATTGTTTTTGGCACTTTACTCACCAACTTCAGTATTTGTACTCTGGTCTCAAGGACTTTGACCACATCTTTGTAAAGGTGTTTGCTGTAGCCTACTCATAAAAGATACGTTTTAGATTTGTTTGAAATCTTTGATTTTATCAAAGGCAAAACTTACAGTCAAATATCCAATGTGTCTATTTTTAAAGCTGCACTTCATAGTTAGTCATTGAGTTAGTTAAAGAAGACATGCATTATACTGTTTGGAAAATCAATTTTTCCCTTCAATATCAAGTTTTTATTGTCTGTTACAGTTTGTAACCCACTCACTGCGTGTGTGTGTATTTATGCAGCACACATTCTTAAACATTGACTGAAGAGACTGACAATTATCCATATATTCTGGATAATTTCTTCAATAATAAAATAATTACCTCTGCGGTTACCGACAGATGGTGCAGATGACAAAAATAAGGTAAACTTAAAGGTATGATGGTCAGTTCCCAACAAATCAGATCAAGGTTATGATGAGTTATAAATGAATAAACCAAACATAATTTTCCTGCAATTGTCTTGAAAGAGTTTTTGTGTATAGTTATTAGATTATTGTTCTCCTCTATTCATTCACTTAAAAAGTTGTTCATGTGTTTATTAATTATGTATAATAAGTACTGGAGGCAACACTTCTCCTATAGCCACAAACGGTTTCTTTTACTCTACATTATGTATTACAATGAAGTGCCTTAAATAATACAATGTTGCTATGCTGTTAAATTTGCCATACATCATCTTAGTATAATACCTATGTTTATTGTGCATATATGTTCAGTATTTTTTTTTTTCATTTAAGCTTATTAGACATTGTACTTCATTCTGGAATTTGCTTGTAAGAATTTTTTTTCCAAAATCCTATCAATGGAAAAAAAAAATTCTTACCTTACACTTTTGAACATATCCAAAGTAAGATGCAGAGTAAGATGCAATCTTTAAGTTGTTGAACTGCATATTGGATACATCGTTGTTTTTATCAGTTAGAAGGCAACTTATTGAGGAAAAGAACATTTCAGTCATGGATGAACATAAGAAACTGAGAATGACAAAGAAGAAGCCAAACTTAAATGCTTGATAAGAGGAATAAAGGGAACCTGTTATTGGGTCAGGGACATTAGGCCAAAATGTCTCACGATCCATCTCATTTTGTAAGGGTAATTGTAATGTAACATATTGGTGTTACATTTTATGATTTTTTTTTTTACATGTTTTCCTACTGTAAATTAAGGTTTGGAATGCAAGGGATACAATAATCAAATAATATGAAATTATTCTTCAACTGTTTCTGGGTGACCACATGACCAGATTAAAATTACATGGAGGCAAAGAGAGTTTACTAACATGTAAATCCCTTGAAAGGACTTAATTTATCTGAATTGATTGATCAAATAATGGGATCTGATCTCATTTAAATCAACAGTTCAGACAAATAATGGAGTCAGGAACATGTAATGCCTATATTTTGTGTTGTCATTGAGCACAGCTCCATTAGCCTATATTTTACTACTGGTACAAAAACTAAAAACAAGTTTTTCCACTGCACTCGTATTGGGGAAGGGTACGGCATCAGTGGTGCGGGACACTCAAAACGGTTATCAACAAAGAGTTGGTTACCTGGTCACAGTCCCATGGTTCAAACAGCTCCAGGAGCAACATCTTACTTGTTTGTTCAGAAGATACAATCTATAGGAGCAGCGAAGATACTCTGTAGGACCCCCAGCCTCCTAAACCTCTTAGAGAGCTTGAGTTTGAAGTTTTATCACCCATTCAAAGGCTTGTTTTCAATTTCAAACATCATCAAAGCTGATGGGATTTCAAGTCACATTAATTGACCAATTAGCCATAATTAGCCATAGCTTACACAGTAAGTAAGCTATTGGTTATGTGAACAGTTCCATAGGTTTTTTTTTTAGACTTTAAGGACATAATGAATGGAAATGTGACTCCTCTTAAAATTAGAAAAACACAAGGTGTTGTTTGAATTAAGGGGGCTAAAGCTTTGGCAGTAATAGAAACTGTGGCACACATAACAATGGTTTCGAGATTTTACTATCATGAGTAAGCTCCTTGACATGCTAACTGCCATGATGTCACATGTTGTTGTTTCATCTCTATTAACAAGACATAACCTTTGAACAAAATCAACTTGCTGCTGAGAATCATTACTAAGACAATTAATACAATTTACATTGCATTTAACAGCACAGTTGTGTCTTGGGAAATCACCTTTAAATGCTTTTTTTAAAGAAACTTTTTTTTCCAGGCGCAGATGGCACAAAACAGCCACAAATCATCATGCTCCTTCCACCACCTTGTTTGTGCCATGTGCTGTGTGACACAAATACTTTTTAAGGCAATAGTATTATGTTGAGTGGCAACAGTATCTCAGCAGGTAGAATAGTTATTTTTTCAAACAAATTGTTTCACATTTTATATGTCAATGTGTCTTACAATATCCCATTTTTCCCTCTTTCTGTGTTATGCATTCATAAATAACTTTGGATTAAATTGTTTAAATTAATGTAAAAGTGTGTCTGTTTACTTTTTATTTAACTTTATATGACTCTCCATTTTCATCTTTGATCCCTCTCTTGTGAAATATGGCTCTGACAACAGGATATGATGATCCTTTTGAAGAGCAAAATCAACATTTTTGAGCAATTTCTTTTTGTTATGGTGTATGCAATTCTTATCTATACATTTAAGTTTGCTTTTGTTGAATTTTTGAACTTCAGAATTTCATTGTCTTTTATTTATATATTATGATGTATATATTATATTAGTTGACAGGGTCATATTTTTCAACTTTGGCAAAATTTAGTAGTCTTATGAATAGAAAGTGTTTATCTATACTTGCCTTATAGAGCATTTAAAAAAAGAGCATTTTAGATATCTCACCTACTTTTGTTTCTGTCACTCTGATAGTAAACAGGTTTTATGCGAGTACACAACATTCACTACAAGTACATATATATTGAGAGGTTTAGATATTTTCTTGTTTATTTTTAGCGTGGTCTAACCCACTGCAAAGACACTGTTCAACGATAAAAATAATACATTCAAACAATACATTCTGACATTTTGAACTGTGTTCTCTCATGTTTTTGTAATGTTTTGTCATATTTGCGAATGTGAAACTAAAAGTCTATATGTTGGTGTGTGTTTCTGAGACGCACAGAGAGAACGAGAGAGAGAGAAACAGAGAGAGAGAATAAGAAGTTAACATAGTTGGGGATCCCCTTCAGGTAAGAAAATCCTTCATGTTATACAAGATTTTGTTTTCACTTTCATTACCATGTCTCTGCTTTCACTGTAATGTTAGTGCCATAGGCACAAAGATAGAGGTCACGGACAAAGCATGCATGGCACCCTTTCACTGGAAGTCGTCCAGAGACCAACAGGATGTCGTGGTGGGCCCCTGTCCCTGACCGGCGGGGGCCTTGGGGGTCTATGGGGGTGGCGGTGGGTGGGGTGGTTGGGGAGGACCTTGGTTCGGGGCCGTGGCCTGGGCGTCTCCGGTCCATTCCAGGGGGGCTGGGCTGTGGGCGTGGGGGTCCCGCTTGGAAGGCCCGGCTCTGCCTGGGTGGGGGGTGGTTGCCTGCGCTGGGGGGGCATTGCTGCCTTGGTCCGTCGTCGCTGGGCTGGGGCCACTTGCCCCTGCGTCTGCGGGGACTCTGGGGCTTTTGGGGTGTCCGCCGGGGGAGTCATTCCGAGGTGTCTATGTTATCTGTCGTCAGTGTGACTGGAAGAATGTTGTGCCATTTCCCCCTCCACCTGGTGGCTCCAGTGGCGCCGGGCGGGCGCTCCTGGAGGTGCGGTGGGGCCCAGAACTGGGAAAAAAAAAATATATATATATATTTTTTTTTTTTTTTATTCTCATTAAATTATGGAATCATTTTTCAAAATGTTTCAAAATATGCCTATTTGTGGAAAAAATATGTAGTATTTGAGTTACATAAAAGTTTGTTATTTGTTTTCTTCCTAATTGTCCTTGTGGTCAAGAACCCCCAACACAAAAATGTTTTGGCCGCTGATCAAAATTTGATGTTATCATTTAATTCAACCATTAGAATGGTCAAAATGTCCGGTCAGCACAAGTCCGGTGCTCAGAAAAGAAGAGAAAAGAGAAAAAGAGAAGAAGAAAATAGGGGCCTCATAGATTCTTTACATAAATATTTTAAAAAAGGTGGTGACGGTGAAGCTGGAATTAATAAAGTCAGCGTAGAGCAAGGTAAGAAACAGCGCAGCCAACGTTTACCAACCTTGTAACTTAACTTAACTGGCTAGCTCTAATGTTAACGTCCATTAGCTTGTATAAAAACTTAAGAGCAGAGGGAGAGGAGAGGAAGAGGGAGAAGGAGAGATCCCGGTGAAGGCCCTTGTTCCCAGCCTTCACCGGGAGCAAGGGCTCACCGATGGTTGATGTTGTTCCGCGGACCAAACTTGTTAAGGAGCATCAAACTCACTCTTATCTACGCGGAAATAACGCTAAAATATAAAGCAGGCGTCCCAAAGTGTGATTTATGGTGAAATAGGAAACTGAAGATGTGCACGCTATATAGGCTGTTCCCACTGTTCCCTCCAGTTCTGCAGCGCAGCTTTAGCCCCGCCCCCTGCAGGCGTCGACAGTACATGCAGCTTTCAGTGTGAATGCACCAAGCAGCGAGATGCTGGTGTCCAGCGATTTTTGACGCTTTCAGTGTGAACGCAGGGTTACGCTTTATAGGGGACGCATACCTGTAAGCATTTTTTTCACATTTTTTAATCAAACGAGGCTTCGAAGCAGAGGAAATTCCTCGATAATTTTTTGTAATCGAGTGCTTGAGGTACTCGAGGAATCGTTGCACCCCTCTGGAATGGTCCTTTAACAATTCTTGGGTAAAGTATGTAGTTAACAATGCAGATGAAAAATACACATCCATTTAGAGCTGACTTTTATTGCTTTGCAACACAGATGTTGTGTTATTATATGAGGCTGGAAACAATAACACAACTAATGTTTGAATTATTTCAGACTAAATTCTGCTGAAAAGAACAGATGAAAAGTTTAATAAGCAACACTTGTTCACCCAGTTTTTTTCTTGTTGTCATTGTAAAATGGTAATAAAGTATATCCTCCAGGAAACTGAACGTCTAGATTAATTGGCACACAACCCAGATAATGAACACAAAAATTAGGAACATCCAAGGTCAGAGAGTGAAACAGAGCTGCAAATGAAAGGAGAGAAAGGATGAATGACACTTAGGAAGAAAGAGAAGCTGTGAGTTCACACGCTACCTGGTCTGTAGTAATGTATGGAGCTAGAACAGTCTCATAATTCACAAATGCACAGGATAAGTTTTACAAATGCACGAACCGATTTGCAAATACACACACCGTTTCACACGTGCACAGGACAAGTTTTACAAATGCACAGAACGATTTGCAAATACACACACCGTTTCACAAATGCACAGAACAATTCACACGTGCGTAGGACAAGATATACAAATGTATTTTTGATGCACACACAAATATAACCTGATTTACACATGTTTTTTTGTCTGTGAGCTGCGCTGGATTTGTGTGTGAGTTTTGAGACTCCCCTGACGTGACTAGATGCACAAATAGGTTTTTTTTAACACGGAAGGATCTGCAACCAATCAGATGTCTTCATTTGTTCCGGCCAATCATAAGAGCAGACCTACGTGGGGGACGATTTACTCATAAACCAATCAGATTAAAGGGGCGGATACACCTGCTGTTTGAACTGCGTTAGCGCCGTTCACTTAGAAAAGTGATTAATATTTGGAGTTGGTGGAGTAAAGACAGCAACAGGAGATAAAAGATAAATAAAGGATGAAGAGGAGATCACTGCTCTGATTTTATTGTGATCTCGGTAAAGAAAACAGCGCGATCAGAGATGGTTTGTCAGGCCGTTCAACCAGAGCCGTCAGGAGACTGGAGAGGTCCATGTCCTGCCGATGCAGCAACTGATGATGAGAAACAGCAGAGATATTTCTGTATTTGAACTACAGGTGTCTTTCAGGAGAACGAGCCTGTTGACGGGGGTGAATATTGCTGCAGGTCGTTCTGGCTCTGGCCGCGAGTGGCGCTGGTCCCGGTCAGACCAGCTGACCAGTGAGACGTGGAGGTCAGAAACAAGCAGCTTTTATCCTCACATTTATGATGTGACATCGCCACCACACAGAGACAAACATGTGTCAAAACAGCGGCGGATCAGGACAGTCCTGGTGCAGATAGAGTCATGCTCATGGGAAGATGCAGCGGTGATGATGCTGGTCGGGGTTTAGTCCACCGATCATCAAACATCTGAGCTGGATACAGAGGTTCTTCGGTTATCAGTCGACTGATACCGACTTTACTCCAGATATTTCAGTAAATTAATCTCCTGACATGCGCTGCTGCTCCACCTGCAGCTCGTCCCCGTCAGACAGCGCAGCAGCTCTCTGTTGTCTGTCTGGTTCTGAGCTCAATCAGCGGGACAGTAATACTTCGTGAAACCAAACAGAGCAAATATACAAAAATCTCCACTGTTTCTCATCATCAGTTGCTGCATCGGCAGGACTAGAGCTCTCCCGACGGATTGAACAGCCCGACAAACCATCTCCAATCACGCTGTTTTATTTACCGGGATCACAAGAAAAGCAGCAATGATCTCCTCTCCATCCTGTTTATTTATATTTTATCTCCTGTAACTGTTTTTTATCTTCACTCCACTAACTTGAAATATTAATCACTTTTCTAAGTGAACAGCGCTAACGCAGTTCAAACAGCAGGTGTATCCGCCCCTTTAATCTGATTGGTTTATGAGTAAATCGTCCCCCACGTAGGTCTGCTCTTATGATTGGCCGGAACAAATGAAGACATCTGATTGGTTGCAGATTTGTGCATCTAGTCACGTCAGGGGAGTCTCAAAACTCACACACAAATCCAGCGCAGCTCACAGACAAAAAAACATGTGTAAATCAGGTTATATTTGTGTGTGCATCAAAAATACATTTGTATATCTTGTCCTACGCACGTGTGAATTGTTCTGTGCATTTGTGAAACGGTGTGTGTATTTGCAAATCGTTCTGTGCATTTGTAAAACTTGTTCTGTGCACGTATGAAACGGTGTGTGTATTTGCAAATCGGTCCGTGCATTTGTAAAACTTGTCCTGTGCATTTGTGAATTATGAGACTGTTCTAGCTCCATAGTAATGGACTGGCAGTGATAGAGATACGTTACAACCAGGCGCGGAAATAGGTAACAAGTGAAGTAGATCTTTGGCACAGACATACAGTGGTGTTTCAGAGTTTGTGGATTCTTTTCTATGTTTTCTGTGTTAATGTAAAATCTTTCATGCAAATCCTCCAAATGGATAAAGACAATATTAGAATCTTTTTAGAGTGGTAGACTGTCCAAAGCTACATCTCTGTAAATGATAAAATAATTCTCTGTAACCAACTTTTTCAGCAATAACAACTGCAACAAATTATTTCAGGTAATACTTGATCAAGTCTGCACATTGATGTATGGTTTATTCTTGCAATAAACATATTATGGTGTGTGTAGTTAATAAACAAAAATGCAGAAACAGTACTGTATGTAGAAAAACTGTACATCCCATGATTCAGCTTGTAGAACCACTTTTAGTAGCAATATCTTTAAGTAATTGTTGTTTGTATGGTATAATCAGTGTCAGACAACAGTAAATAGAGTTCACTCAAAAAATTGCTTTAAAGGAGACCTATTATGGCATTTAATGTATATTTTAAACAGGCCTTGAATGTCTTAAAAACAATCAAAAGCTTGTTTTTTTCTACATAAATCAGAAATTCAGCCTCTGGGCCATGTCTCTATTTTTACTGTTTCTAACCTCATTATCTGTGAGGGATTCTGAGGGGCGGGGAGGTTATGATAATGAGGCTCTGTGCTGATTGGCTGCCTGAATGACGTGTAGCAGGGGAGGACACAAAGCCTTGCTCCGCCAGAAGAGCAGCATGGGACCCTATTAAAGCGTGCCCCAATCATGCGATGAGATCGAACTTCAGTGAATCAATTCCATTGCTTTATTTTCTATTGGACTGTCCTAACTGGCTGCGAGTTTAACGGTTTCAATGTGGACAGAGAGCGTCCGATGTCACGCAGCTCGACGCGATAGTTGGACACTGGGATCTTAAGCCTGAATTACGGTTCTGCGTTAAATCGACGCGTACCCTACGCCGTAGGCTCTGCGTTGGTGTAACGCAGAACCATAAATCAGCCTTTAGTTACCTCGTCTTCACACTAATTCACACAGGAAGATTTAATTGAATTCTAAACAGGTACACCACAGTTTTTTTACTCCGATTCCTCATCATTTCATTTCTTCTAAGACAAATGAATCATGTTAACTGTAAAGAAATCACAACACTGAATTTTCACAAATGGCAACTTTATTGTTAAAAAAAAAAAAAAAACATAAGTTGTATATAAATAACATTTATGCACTATTGCTGGCTCAAGGAAGGACCGTGCATTTCTTCTGAAGGTGTCGTTGAACAGCTTCAGGTGCATTGCTTGGAAGATCTGAAACCATAAACAGAAGAAAAATGTATTACTGTACTAATAGAGCTCCGTAACACGGAGTAACACCGGAGCTAAGCTAAATACTTAGCCCATGCAAAGATCATACTTGTAGACAAATATAAATAACATAAAAAATTTAACGTCACTTACCACTGACTCGTGTGCAGTTGCCGGGTCCGTGCTGTTGGAATTGATCCTTTTATGAGGGTAAGTGTCGATGCAAAACCTAATTTTTACTGTCCTTCGTTGTTCAAACAGCCACACTATACGCCGCTTCCAAACAATGGCGGACGCTCCGGCCAACGGAGTTAGTTGTGGGAGTGGTTTCAGCAGCGGAGGCCGACTTATGGAAATCTGCGGACTGCGACTTATGGAAATCTGAAAGGCTCGTAGAAGTCTCATGACACTGGAAGGATCGTCTAGGCGGGGTGAACAATTTGGCTGCTTTCCTCCTTCTCTGAGTTGGCAGGCTGAGGGGAGACCACTTTATGTTAAAGCCAGAAACAACTTGTTTTTCATAATAGATCCCCTTTAATTCAGTAAGGTTTGCAGCCATTTGTTTATGAAAGGGTCAGTCTGTGTCTATTAATTCATGCACAGTTCCCAAACATGTCCTTTTTTAATTTTAATTCATCCAAGCATTACCTGTTGGAGAGGACTTCACATTAGACTAAAGTACTGTGATATACAAAGCACTTAATAATAAACTCAATGACAAGATGCCCAGATAATGTAATTACTCAAATTATCATCCCTCGATATCGTCCTTGAAAGCTGATTGGAGGTATTTTTGTGTTTGTGTTTTTCCAAAGCAGCACTGGGTTTCACTGATCCAATGAGATTCTTTTACTGGGATGTGAATGTTGATGACTGGAACAAGTGTTTTCCTTTCTCTATACATAATTAATTTCAGCTCTGTTTCAGTTCCCACTTGCAGCAAAAGTCATTTAAGGGACATTTTCAAAGTAATCAAGTTTATTTTAAGCCCAGAAAATACAATCCAAATATACACCAGTCCAGTTTAGTTCATTTCAGTCCAATTCAATTCTAATTCGGTAATAATTCTTATATCTGTCATCCTAAAGATCTGTACTATCAGGAATCAATAAACTGGATAACTGACAATCACAAAACATGTGTTTTGTCGTGTGATTTCCTTCCTAAATTGAAGTTGTGATTTCTAGGGCTTTGATTTTTGAAATTACACGCATGATATCGCAGATTGTGTAAGTTTGGTATCAGATATTTATGGATTGGGTCCATTTTGTGACACAGTGTTGCTTGTTGTCACATGGACATTAATACATGGAATTTAAACTGTTTATATTCTGCATACACAGAATTTAATTTGTGTTTAATTTAAATGTAATAGAGATGCAATGTAAATATATGTTTACATATTATTCTTATAGAATTTGACATAAAAGGTTATAACAGGTTGTACATGATTACATAAAGAATGTAATTTCTGTGATTTCACCATGGAAATTACATCTGAAACCTGATATTCCACAAGAAATGTTCACCTTTCTTAAACTTTTTGTGTTTAATTGATTACTACTAGCTTGATCTGCTGGCATCTATAGCTACCCGGTTGTTTTTACTCACAGGGGGTAATATGAGTCTTTCTCTATCCATTCCAGTTTTTATTGGTCTGTGATTTCCGTACTAATGTTTACATTTCTGGGTTTGACTTGGTTGTTTTAGCTTAGTCTTCCTCTTTATTTTCTTCCTCTTTTTTTGGACTATATTGTCTAACCCTTTAGTTCAGGATGATTTTAATTATCTGTGTATGATCCTCTGCCATGAAATAAACTCGTTTTGGATTCAAGTGTCCTGCATTTGGCATTTAATTTCGTTACCTATTACACTAAGAAATCCTCCTCCTTTGTCTATGTAATAAATGCATTTCCACAAATATATGTTACAGTATAAATGAAAATCTGTATGCTTGTACTTTAAACACAATAGATATTCAAACCGGATTAACTACTGTACTTATCCCAGATCCTTTTTGTCACTAACATGTCCCATTGGCTCATTTTATTTTAGTGAGTTCCTTAAAAGGTCCCATGAATGCATTTATTGGCTGCTTCAATCAGTTTTATGAGGTTTATAAATAGAGTATGTTGTGTTTTTCTGACCAAAAATTGATTATATGCAATATGCATTAGGGAATGTAAAAACACACCCTTGTACAATCCCTGTGAATGGCCCTCTAACCTGATGAAGGTGTTTTGGTGTGCTCATTAATCATAAAGTATGACTATGCATTGATTGGTTGTCAGCAGTGTGAATGAGCTGCATACTGATTGGTTTACAGTGTTCAAGGCAAGCGCTTACCATCTAAATTCCGGGTTGAGGCTTGAACTAACATTCATAGCAGTTCCTCGAATCATCGTTCAAGGCTGGCTCCAAAAGCGAGTCAATCTCCATTGACTCCTTTGATAAAATGTCCAACTTCTGAGCAGAAATTAAAATATTTACAGCCTGGTTCAAAAAAATTTACCATCTCAATTGTTTGATTACACACTTATGACAATTCGGGAGGGGGATTGTACCATGCAAGGAAAAATTATATGAAGCATCAAATGTATTTCTAATATGACAACTGCTTTGTATATGACTTATATTATATTTGCTCAGAACATGTGTGGGCATATTTGTGTGAGTCTTACATTTTCATTCCAGGGTTCAAACTACATTCAATGTATCTAACTGAATCTTTTCCAAGGCTGAGATAGATAATGCTTAATTCCGTTACAGTCATCAGATACCTCAGTGATGTCATAATTGGTAATGCAATCCAAGGGATTACCCAAACTTGATAACAGATACTAAGTTTCCGTATTTGTTAGTTAAACGAAGTAAAAACAATACATTATTTCTAAAATAAGCCTTTGAACACATTTTTGCACTTGTGAAAGTATTTAATATTGAAAATGATAAGGATCTTTCTTGCTTTTGTGAATTCCTAAAGTTCTCAGTCTCATATAGTATTCCATTAAATATTCAATTAAATATCATAAGCCAGTAATAATATTTTAGGTACATTAAGTTTATGATTTATATTCAGCCTAAGTAAGAATCAATGTAAATAGATTCAGGATTGCCACAATAAAAGTGTGTGATCATTAAGTTGAGTTTTCTACTACATAGACAACAGTAAACATGTGTAAAACCTTAATGATGCTGCTCGTGGTGAAGTTAAACAACAGGAAAACACAATAATGGAACAACATACCGGTAACTGACATTTTCACAGTCTTCATTTGTGTGATTTTGTGTGATGAGGATATCCCTGTCAGGTGCTTAAAGATGCATGAGAGTCTTCCAGCGTAAACAAGATGCTGTGATGGAAAGTTCCACAACTGAGTGATAGATATGAGGAGTGATTGCAATGTCAGATAACAGAACAATGAGCCTAAAGTTAACAGTCTCAAACTGACAAGAAGTTTATTATTATCCTAATCCTCCTTTAGATCAAGCGTCTGTCTCCAAAAGCTCCACAAGTCATCTGAGACCAACACAGCAAGATGGATGTTTTTTAACTTTGTAGCTGGCAACCTTTAACCATGGGCAAATAAGATCAATAGGAACACAAGCAGGGGTACAATCGGTGCAACTGTGCACTGGAAAAGTTTTCCACCTTATCTGTTGGTCACAAGAGGTGCAAGGCAGTTGAACAGAAAAGTCTTATGTCTCTGGGTAGAGTTTCTTCTTGTGAGGCCACTTCAGAACAAAACTGTGCTTCATTGCATCCAGTCATGAGATAGAAGGAAGCTCTTTCACTTGCTCTTGTTATTCAAAATGTACACAAGAGGTTATAGTAGGTTGTACACCACTAACTTCTAATTTATCTGATGAGCAATCCTGTCAGTTAACAAACAAGCTAACGAGTCATTTGTTTTAGAACCATTTTCCTTTGCTTTATTGGCAAAAAACAAAACAAAAATTCTTAACTCTGACAACAAGGGAATAAAATTAAACCATAGCGGCACAAAAAAAAACAAACATTGGTCAGGACAGACAAAGATTAGGGCATTGAATCAGGTTGAAGGTTCTCCACATATTTAATGGTGATTGCTTATAGGCATCCACTAATCACCATCACCCATGGGCCTGCAGGCTGTTTCTCAAACAGACAACATCACTCTGGAGTGGACCAACAGTCAAGCTGACGTTGACAGCTACTGAGTGAAATACAGCAGCATTTCTGGGTCTGCTCACGGAGAGCAAGAGGTCCCAGTTTATGTTGTAGTCTGGGTGCACCACACAAGCCAGCATCACTGGTAAGGGTCAAAGAGCTTTAATTAAGCATGATGCCACACACACACACACACACACACACACACAGAGCCGCCTGACTTTAGTTGGTCTCGCCACTTCAACAACAAAATAATATCCCCAGGGGCAGTGTGTTCCTGTGTACTGTTACAAAGGTTCCAGTACAATAATGAGGTCATCTTTGATGTGATTACAGTTTCCATTTCTCCCAGAATCTTTTTTAAGTCTTATTTTTCAGAGATGTTCATCTTTCCATGTTTGAATTTTGTTTTTCCAATTATTCCTATCCATTCTGAGATCAGACCCTCACCAACTGACCACTTTCTGGTTATTGCCTTTTTGTTAACTTGGGAAAAGATATTCAACCGTGTCCCTCAAGGCACTTGGATACTCCGAGACTATAGGGTACTGGGTCCATACAGGCTACCTGTCCCTGTACAAGTGGAGCAAGAGACTGGTTCACATTCCCAGTAGTAAGTTGGATTTGTTCCAGGTGAGAGTTGGACTCAGAGCTGCCCTCTGTCATTGTTTCTGTTCATAACCAGTGTTGTGCATGAATGAGTTTAAATGAACGCGTTCATTGAACACGTCCATTTCTGTGAGAACGTTGAACTGATGCAACATATTTGCAAATAAAGAACTTGAACGTGAACTTGTTCAGATCTGCAGATCACAAACTGGAATTTGAACTGTTCAGATGATATGAGTTTCAGCTTCACTGTTTAGGTCCAATTATTGCGGAATTCATTTCAGCAGCAGGCGGCGCACACATTTAAAATACTCAACGTGACGACGACTTCACACTACATCATCCACAATGCAGCGCACACTAGCATAACAAAGGGCACAATCTCCATGGCAACGGCGGCTCGAGCCTGGTGCAGTCTTTACAATGACCACTGAAGAGAGAGACGTTGCAGACGCAGCGTCAGTGAGCCGTCAGATGATGCCTCCGCTTATAAATTATCTGCAGGAATTTTACACACTGTCTCTCAAAGAGTCTGACGATAAAAATCGAACTTTTCTGTGCAAATTATGTCCACCTGCGGTGAGAAAACAAGTCCGAACATCTGCCTTGTCAACTTCCAATTTGAAACGTCATATGGAGTTAAAGCATCCGTCCAGTGTGAGAAAATATCTGCAAGTTCTTGACAATCAAAAAAAGTCATCAGGAAAGACCAAGAAGACCCAACAGATCCAAACGACCCCAGTCCCACTGCCTGCAGCCTTCAGGGGTTTGATTTCCCAGCAACAGGTAGAAACATTGATAATGGACTACATTGTTGGAGATTTACAGCCACTGAGTAAAGTTGAAAAGCCACTAGAACAAAACATGATTGTATACAGTGAATGGTTTTAGGATAGGGGGGCGTTTAATTCGTACTTCTCACCTAAAAATATTGAAATGAACTGAATTTGAACTAGTTAAAAGTGAAAATGGTGAATTATGAACGTGAACTATTCATTTTAAACTATGTGAACTGAACTTTGAACTAGTTCATGAGAAGTATGAACTGCACAACACTGTTCATAACCTTTATAAACCATATTTTTATGTACAGCCTGGGTATGAAAGGGGTTTTGTTTGGTGGCCAAAGGATTCAATCTCTGATTCAGCAAATGATGTGGTATTTTTTGGCTTCATGAAATCACGAAGCCGAGCTGATGAAAATCAGCACCTCCAAATCCGAAACCAGAGTTATTAGTAGGATTAAGGGAAAGAGGTGCTGGCTCAACTGGAGGAGTTTAAGTATCTCAGAGCCTTTTTCACACATGAGCATTTCTAGTCTCCAATTACTACAAAACGAAGACCAGAAGGCGGGCTCACATTACACCAGTTTTAGAATCGCTGCATTGGCTCCCCATGCGCTTCAGGATCGATTTTAAGGTTCTCTTGTTAGTTTTTAAATCTCTTAACGGTCTCGGGCCTTCTTATCTGTCTGATCTGCTTTTACCGGCACCGGCCTTTTAATCATTCCCAAAGTCAGAACCATAACCCACAGTGAGGCATCATTTCATTACTACGGCCCACGTCTGTGGAATAGCCTGCTGGAGAACGTAAGGCCCGCAGAGACTGTTGATGTTTTTAAAAGCAGGCTCAAGACTTTTTTTTTTCGGCTCGTTCACCTGTTTCGTGTCTGTTTCCAATGCTCGACGTTCGCCTCCATGTGTGTTCTCGCGTCTTGGATTATCAGCAGTTGTCCCCCCCCTTCCAAAAAAAAAACTGGGTTTGTATGCGTATATATGTAATACCAGCATGGTATTAACCATTAATATGTGTGCAGACCAGGTAAAAAAAAAAAGATTATATCATGTTTTTCACTAGTATAGGGGCCTATTTCCTCTATTTATGTCCTAGGGCAGTGGTTAAACCCTGGTCCTCAGGGCCCACTGTCTACAGTTCATTCGGATAAAGACCACTGGCATAGGGGAAATAATACAGAGAGCATCCAACAACCTGGTCACTGAAGCCATGATCGATGATCCAGCAAGAGCCAGGTATAAATATTCCCAGTGAACCGAGTCTGAAGCTTTTTCAGGGTCAAGGCTAATAACTACGGATTCTCTGTCACTATTTTTCATCAAATTTATGAGGACCAGAGTTTGTCAGACATTATTCTAAGAGTACCTGTGCCTTGGCAAGTCTGTCTGATCTGTGAAGTCTGAGATAATATTTTTTATTCTTTTTGCTAGTGTTGATGCATACAGTCTATAACCTATATATTATACAGATGTAGACAGCCGGATTCATTTTAGAGATGGAGGGGCCAGAGAGAGAGATTTTTTTTTGATTTTTACAAAAACACTTTATTTACATTTTTGTAAATTTACAGGCGTTTCACATCAGAATGATACGTGGAACGTTTAAAACAGATTAAAATAAATTAGTCCCTTAAAAACTGTGCAAATAGCAGCTCATTGTTTTTTACAGAACATAAAATATCCTCCCAACACCAACAATCTTTAAAATCATCCACGTTGCCAATGTTTTTGCAATACCTAAATTCTAAAACAAGCCTGGCTCTGACATTGGTTAAAAACACTTCTCTGGCCCCCTGCCCTTCTCTGTTCTCAACCCTGTTCTTCCTGCTCACATATATGGCCATCTTTGCTTCACCTGTTAAAAAGTTTAGGAGCTGCCACTTCTGTCTTTCTTTCCGCCTGTAGCCAGCTCCCATGATAAAAACTTCTTTACTAAAAGCCACGTTAAAAAGACTAAAAACCATGGTTAAAAGAGAGAAGAAACTAGTAAGTCTCAAACACTCTGTAAAAACATGGAAAACAGTCTCTTTAAGATCACAGTAAGAACATTTGCTTGAAACGGCAGGGTTAAGAACGGAGATAAAAGCATTAGAAGCAACAGCACCATGTAAAATCCTCCACTGGAGATCACCAGCTCGTTTTTTGAGGGGAGGTTTGTATAAGACCCTCCACTGTGCAGTCCTGTCCATTTTTTTCGTCCATATAGTGGAGGGTCTGTTGCTCAGTCCGACCTTGTGGATGCTTTTTACACAGTTCGCGTAAACAGTTTTTTTATCCGCTCTGTGCAGCGTCATCTTCTTCTCATTGGTTGTCTTTAGTAGGGGGCCGGTCAGCTCTCCCAGCCCCGGGCTCAGGATGATGTCAGGGAAGGGGTCTGCAGGGTCAGGTTTCTTTGTTTTGGCACAGTAGTCCACCAGGAGACGCCTCTCTTCTCCTGAAACCCTCTGGGCCCACAGCTCCAGGATCCTCCGGGCCACCCGACCGGACTGCAGCCCCAGCAAAGAGCCCAGGGCTCGGGCATCGCTCAGCGCCGGCCCCACTGCATCCACCAGCTGCCCCAGAGTGTGGGTGCCAGACTGGACCAGTGCCGCCGTCAGTCTAGGTGTCGTGTTGTTGCTGACGTCCAGTCTGGCTCCATGGATCAGTGGTTCTCTCAGCAACCAGTGCAGAGAGTCGGCTGTGGGACATCTGTTCTTAATAAAAAGAGCCCAAGACTTAAAAACACCTTGATAAAACGGAGGTAACCCATTTAATTTTAAAAATTTAGAATCAGTTAAAAACAGAACATCATCCAACCCCAGGTTATTGGCACGTCTAAGGATGCAGCTGGTCACGTCTCTCCACACCAGATCCGCCGGACCTGTGAGGTATCTCTGTACAAACTGGATTCTAAACGTGGCAGTCCGGCTGGCCAGGTGGACGAGGCCCTGTCCCCCCTGCTCCCTGGCTAAAAACAGCACCCCTTGTGGCACCCAGTGCAGACCCCCCCAGAAGAAATCCACCATCTTCCTCTGGATTTCAGTCAACAGGCCAGAGGGGGGGTCTATACAGTTTAATCTGTGCCACAACTGGGATGCCACAAGGTTGTTTAAAACCAACACTCTTCCTCTAAAAGACATGTGAGGGAGTAGCCATTTCCATTTGGCCATCTTTCCTTCTATCTTTTCAGTGACGGTCTCCCATTTTTTTTTTACATTGTTCTCATCCCCCAAGAACACTCCCAGGTATTTTAAACCTCCTTTCTTCCATTCGAGGTTCTGGGGGAGAGCCGGGAGACCGCCACGCCACTCACCTACAGCGAGGGCTTCACTTTTCTTCCAGTTTACCCTCGCTGCAGAAGCTGTACTAAAATCCCTCACAATGTCGACTAAAAGGTCTGCGTCTCTCCGGCCTCCAATAAAAACAATGAGATCATCCGCATACGCTGATAAAATCATGTTCCCATTAAAACCCGGTAAAAACAAACCCTGTAGGCTAGAGCGTAATCTATGGAGGAGGGGTTCCAGGGAGAGTGCATAGAGCATCCCAGACAGAGCACAGCCCTGCCTGACACCTCTACACACCCTAAAAGGAGCACACAGATTGCCGTTCAGCTTCAACACACCCTCAGCATCACTGTACAGCACCTTGATCTTAGCTATGAAACCAGCGCTGAACCCAAACTTCTCCATTACTGTCCAGAGGAAGCTGTGTTCAACGCGGTCAAAAGCCTTCTCCTGATCTAGAGAAATCAGACCAGTATCTAAACCCAATGAACTGGAGACATCCAAAACATCCCGAATCAGGTGGACATTGTCCACCATGGACCTGCCGGGTACACAGTAGGTCTGGTCCCGGTGGATGACCTGTTCCATAGCCCTCCCCAGCCTGGAGGCCAGTACTTTGGACAGAATCTTGTAATCCACACAGAGCAACGACACGGGGCGCCAGTTCCGGATGTCCCGCAGGTCCCCCTTCTTTGGCAGCAGTGTGAGGACTGCTCTTCTGCAGGACACCGGCATGGAGCCAGAGGCCAGACACTCATTAAAAACAGCTAGGACATCCTCGCTGAGGATGTCCCAGTACGCCCTGTAGAACTCTGTGGTGAGTCCATCTATCCCTGGAGCCCGCCGTCCCTGCATTCCCTGCAGGGCGGCGGTTAGCTCTTTCATCTCCAGGGGGGCTTCCAGCTGTGAGTTGGTCCTGTCGGGGACCTGAGGCAGTCCGTTGCAGAACCCCTCTAGGAGAGCTCGCTCTTCCTTGTATTCACTTTGGTACAACTGGGAATAAAAACTCACAGCGTGGTGTCTTATCTGGCTTGGCTCCATGAGTTCCTGCCCCGCGTCAGATAGCAGTGTGTGGATTACCTTCTTCTGTCCGTTCCTTTTCTCCAGGCTGAAGAAAAAGCTAGAGGGAGCATCCATCTCCCTACTGTTCTGAAACCGGGACCTGACCAGTGCACCCTGTACTTTCCTGTCTAACAGGTCCGCTAACGCCATTTTTTTGACTTTGAGGTTTTCAATATAACCTCGATTTCCTGTGGACTCACTTAAGCGTTCTAGATCCACTATGTCGGTCTCCAGATCCCTCATAGATCTGGTGATGTCTCTTGTGACATTGAGGGTGTGTTGTTGACACAGGAGTCTGATTTGAGTCTTACCATGGTCCCACCACTGCCTAAGACTACTAAAATCACCCTTCCTCTGTCTAAAAACATCCCAGAAAAAAATAAAAGCCTCCCTAAAACTCTTATCAAGTGTTAAAACTGAATTAAAATGCCAATATGCACTTTTCGGTAAAAAATTCCTAATAAAAACATTACATAAAAGCAGCGAATGATCAGTAAAACCAACAGGTAAAATGTCACACCGTTTAAATACATAAAAATTATGTTTAAAACAATAAATACGGTCCAGCCTGGCTAAAGAGACCCTACCCTCTCTAAGGTGGGACCAGGTGTACTGCCTGCAGTCTGCATGCATCCTTCTCCATACGTCCGCCAGGCCGTGGGAGTGGACCAGCTGCTTTAAGACGCGCTGTGAGGCTGGATGAGGTTCTGTATGGTTGCGATCTATAGTCGCGTCTTCTGTACAGTTAAAATCCCCACCCAAGAATAAAAAATCCTCCGAAGCGCAGCTATCTAGAACACCATTTATGCGTTGTAAAAACTGCTTCCTTTCTGCACCGGTTGCTGGAGCATACACATTAATAAAAACAGCTTTAAAATGGCCGAACTGAGCTTTTAGCATCAACAACCTCCCCTCGACAAGCTGCTGGACCTCCAGTGAGTTAGGATTAAAAGCCCTGGAGAGGAGGAAGCCCACTCCTCCACTTAAAGGGGTGTTGTGGCTTAAAATGGCCTCCCCCTCCCACTCCCTCCTCCAGTCTGTCTCATTTTTAAAATCACTATGAGTTTCTTGTAAAAAGAGGACGTCAGTTTTTTTAATTCTGGCTGTTTGGTATATTGCTTCTCTTTTTTTTGCTTCCCTTGCACCGTTAACATTTAAAACTCCCACTTTAAAAACATCCATGTTAAATGAGATGATAAAAACAAGTGTAAAAACTAATAAATTAATTAAAACACTTATCCTTCTCATCATCATTTATTTGTTTTTTTGCTTTCAGCACCAGTTTTTTTAATCTAAAAATTTCCTGTGTCGTGAGTCCAGACTTATCTTTGTTGGCCATATGAAGCCTGGCCGAAGAACAAAATAAGTTTAGATCAGGAAACCCATCTTCAATTTTCACATTATGTTGGTTTTTTGTTTGTTGAAGGAAGATCTTTATTTTTCCTGCTGTGTATAATTTTCTCCTTTGACTGCTGCTGAGCGTCGCCACCTCACTGTCCGTGCTCCATTCCTCGCTGTCCTCATCACTGAGTGTTTTCTGTGATTCTGTTTTTCCCACTTTTGTCTTTGTCTCACTTGTATTTTTCGTTTTTCTTCTCCTCTTAGCTGCTACCCTTAAATTCACTCCTTCTGCCACTCCCTCCATTTCTACTTCCTCCACTTGTTCTGCCCATGATCCTCTATTTTCACCATTGTCCTGCTCAAAGTCTCCTCCTGCTTTTTCTGACTTCTCACTCTCCTGTCCTTCACCTGCCTGCTCCTCTTCCTCACCAGTCATCTCCACCTGTCCATTCTTTTTTTCTGTCTCCTTTAAATTTTTATCACACACACGCTCTCCATTTATCACCCTTTCCTCATCTCCCACCTCTTTTCCTCCTGTCTCATCCACACTCTGTCCTGCCTCCTCTACCTCTCCTCCTCCTGCCTCATCCACCTTTTTTTCTCCTGCCGTCTCCTTCTCCTCATGTCCACCACAAACACCCGGTGTATGAACAGAACTCACCCCGTCGGGGTCGGACACAGCAGCGGATCCCCGCGTCATCATCCGCGCAGCAACGATCGGCCGCTCGGACGCCGCAGCCGCCACCGGGGGGGCCGGTGCTCCGGGGGGCGGCGCCCCGGGCGGGGGGGCCGGCGCCCCGGGGACCGGCGTCCCGGGCGGGGGGTGGGGCACCCCCCCCGGGGAGCCCGCTACCACGGGGGCCGCCCCCCAGGCAGCGGCTCTCCGCTGCTCCGGCCCCGCCCGAGCAGCGGGAGTCTCTCCCGGGCCAGGCGGAGTCGGATCACCTCTGTCAGGACAAGAACGCACGGTGTGTCCCTCTTTGCCGCAGCCAAAGCACTTCATCACTGACGTGGTGGCAAAAATCACGTATTCATAATCATCTACTTTCACTTGGAAGCGAAGGTTTAACTCCTCGCTTCTGTTGTGAAGTATCATATAAAGCTGTCGACGGTGCGACACAACGTGTTTCATCAGAGGAGACTTACATCCAGACAGGATCTTCCTGACAGGTGAAACCACCTTGCCGTGTCTAGAAAGCTCTCTAATGATAAATTCGTCAGTGATGAACGGTGGGATGTTGCTCAGGACTACCTTGGTCGCAGGCTGTGACAGCGGGAGCACCTGCACCAAACTCCCAGACACCGTGATTCCCGTCCCGACGACTTGGTTCACCTTCTCCACCTGGTCCAGGAAGATGACCACCGCGCCGTTCATCCGAGCGGCCGATCTGACACTGCTGTGTCCGACTTTCTCCCCTACAGCCAACCCGATCTCCTCCACGCTGCAGGGGAACCCAGTGCTGATTTTAATCCCATGTTTCCGCGTCAGGGATTTAAAATCCGCGCCGGCCATGGCGTCAGCCACGCCGGCGGCGAGACGCCGGAAACAAGGGATCAAAAAAAAGAAAAGAAAACCCCCAAACCCCTCAAAAGAAACTAAGTGTGAAACGGTGTGAAACTATACAAATAAACTATGTTAAATCAAAACCCATCCCCATAAGAAAAAACGGAAAAAAAGTCACTCAAACACTCGCACCTCCACCTGCTCACAGCTCACACTCCCAGCATGCACCGAGAGAGAGAGAGAGAGAGAGAGAGAGAGAGAGCGAGAGAGAGAGCTCTTCGCCGAGTTGTTGTGATGCCCTAAACTTGACTATACTTTTCAACAAGAGTTTGTCTTATCAGTGGCAGAGTGTGTTATTAGTGAAATAAATAGCTCCTCTCTGTATTTTGATGATAGTGAGTAAAGAAAACAGTTCAAATAATTTAGTTAACAACAAATTCTACTCTGAGAGAAAAAAACAACTTTAGAACAACACAAAGAATGTTGCATCATTTCAATAGTACATTTCATAAATTGGATAATAAGCAGTTTTTAATTGAAAATATTCCCTTATAAAATGCTTCTAACAACAACAATAATATATATGGAAATTAAAGGATTGAATTAGTTTAATTGGCCTATTCCTCCCCTCAGATTCGACCAAAGTAAGCCTCCCTTCACTCACTAACAAAGCAGAAATTGCAGAGTACTTTGCCATGGGCACTGTGAAATACAGCCAGAGAAGCCTTTTGACTTCACTAAAGAGAGACTGAGTGCCTTGTCCCTGGGCTGCAATTGTGGACAGCTTTGTGACCCGAGTAATGGGTCTGTCAGTGGACCTGTTGTGTGCCTGCAGTAGGGCTGGAACCACTGACAGCTGGGTGGAGCCGCTCCATGTCAACATCACCACTGTACGTGTCAGCCATATTCTGGGGGATGCTGATGCTGCATGGGGCATCGTTTATTGCTGTGAGGAGAACCTGATTGGTCCCCATAAGCAGATGAAGAGTTGGCTGGTTAAACCTCTGCGTCAGCTTAGAGGTGAAGAGGTCAATTACCTCAAAGAACTGACTTCTGAGGTATTCCTCTGGACTTTGCCACTGATGAAGTGCATCACTGGCATCATAACAGCGTGGAGCGTGGAGCGGCGGAGGGAGTCTGGGCCTGAACCAGGCTGAATTTTGGGCTTCTTCAAATATTTTGTGAAATGCCTCAGTGGGTCTCATGCTTTTATAGTATAGTATATATATATATATATATATATATATATATATATATATATATATATATATATATATATATATATATATATATATATATATATATATATATATATATATAAATAAGATAAGATAGTCCTTTATTACTCCCTCAATGGGGAAACTCACGTGTTAGCAGCAGTACACTTAACATACACACACACACACACACACACACACACACACACACACACACACACACACACACGCGCGCGCGCGCATGCGGGGAAGGGGGTAAAAAGGTAAAAAAGTAAAAGATATATATTATTACAAAATATGGACAGTATGGACAGTATATACATTGCAGGTCAAATTGATATATATATTTTATATTATCGTATATATTTTATGATAAACAGAAGCTTCTAGTCTTTTTTCTAGTCTGCCAAGCATGGCACTCTGTATCATCACCATTTATCTTTTTTCTGAGTGTATAAACTAGAGTGTATAAATGTATATAAAAAACCCCTCTGCCTTTTTTTCCCTTTTTTTTCTCCTTTCTTTCCTTTTTTCTTTTTTTTAATTGAATGTAATTGAATGTGTGTGTGTGTGTGTGTGTGTGTGTGTGTGTGTGTGTGTGTGTGTGTGTGTGTGTGTGTGTGTGTGTGTGTGTGTGTGTGTGTGTGTGTGTGTGTGTGTGTGTGTGTGTGTTGGTGTTAATTAATTAGTTTGGTTCTCAACAAAAAATAAAATAAGAGAAATAAAAAAATGGAAATTCAGATAGAACATCCAGCGACCCTCTGCCTTTTGACGTGTGTTAGTCAGTTACGTCACAGTTCATCTGAGGATTTGAGAGATCACATGGACAGACACATACACATGTAAGCAGATTTTTTCATTAAAACATTTAAGCACTCCCTCTGATCTGCATGACGTGACGCAGTATGGTTTCATCAGTTACTTCACCATTTGTCGGAAGACTTTTATATTCTCTGTGTACATTACTATGCTTATGCCCTAGCCCATGGTTAACTGTGCAGAAAAAACACCCTGAATGGTTCCTATACTGTACTTTATGCCTACAAATGACAGTTTCGCTGTAAAGAAAAACATGCCCCCCCAGGGGGGGTGGGGTGGGGTGTTGAGGGGTGGGATCTGCTGCAAATTTGAAATGAGAGAAACACAGAAAAACACACAACGAGCACACCAGCCTTTGGAATCTGCAAGAGAGAAAACAAACGAACAGACACATGAACAGGCAGAGACACAAACAGCAACCATTTCACGTCTCTAAAACTGAATCAAGACTAGGCTACTGCGATTATCTGTCCCCCAAAACTGTGGGGTAAGTATGTAGTGAGTGATCAACTGTGTATATCTGTGTAACTGTGTGTGTGTAAAGTGAAAAAAAAAGCAGAGATGGGCACAGAGCACGGGAACCCCCCGACAAGGAGCCACACAGACACGCCCAACAGCAAAGAGTCCCAAACCCAGGTTAGACAATGGACACCCATCCATCCATCCATCCATCCATCCATCCATTTTATATACCTGCCTTATTCTTTGCAGGGTCACAGGGGTCCGCCAGAGCCCACCCCAGCCAACTACAGCGAGAGCCAGGGGTATACCCCCCGACAGGCCGCCAGTCCACCGCAGGACACCCACCCCCACGGACACCAACATACACTCACTGACAAAGACATGGACAATCACTCTCTCAACACTCCCATCTCCCCCCTGGAGGCCCGGCACAGCCCAGCAGAATGAGTTTCCTCCGCAGGGTGGCTGGACGCTCCCTTAGAGATAGGGTGAGTTCGGTCACCCGGGAGGAGCTCGGAGTCGAGCTGCTGCTCCTTCACATTGAGAAGAGTCAGCTGAGGTGGCTTGGGCATCTGTACCGGATCCTCCTGGACGCCTCCCTAGGGAGGTGTTCCAGGCATGTCCCTCCGGGAGGAGACCCCGGGGAAGACCCAGGACACGCTGGAGAGAGCTGGAGGAAGTGTCTGGGGTGAAGGAAGTCTGGGCATCCCTGTTGAGGCTGCTGCCCCCGCGACCCGGGAACGGATAAGCTGAAGAAGATGGATGGATGGAATATGGAGCGATATCAGCCATCTGTCGGGGCCCCCTACTATTTACTAGTAGTAAACTTGTAAACTTGTTAAAGTGACTGAAACGAACTTAAAGGAGAGCTATTATGCCATTTAATGTATATTTTAAACAGGCCTTGAATGTCTTAAAAACAAACAAAAGCTTGTTTTTTCTACATAAATCAGAAATTCAGCCTGTGGGCCATGTCTCTATTTTTACCGCTTCTAACCTCCTTCTGTATGCTGGATTCTGAGGGGAGGGGAGGCTATGATAATGAGGCTCTGCGCTGATTGGCTGCCTGAATGACGTGTATCAGGGGAGGACACAAAGGCCCAATCTCAATACTCCCCCTACTTTTCTTCACTCGCCCTACTTTTCTTCACTCGCCCTTCTTTTCTTCCCTACCCCCTAAAAAAGAAGGGGGAGATTTTAGGGCACTTGAAATCTAGAGCACTTGGCCCAGGTGCCTGTCCCAAATCTCCCCTTACCCCTCGTTTTCACCCCTACCCTGATCAGGAAGCTGAGAGCCAAAAGCTGTTTTAATTTCAGCTGTAGCGCTGTTAATATGGCACTTTATTAAGTTTTAATATTTTTTCAGGCGTAAAAGTAACGTTTAAGATCCCCAACCTGGGCTCAGTTTATCCAAATAACACCTGTTAAGAAATTTGACTCGACGTTTTCGGAGATGAGCCGCCGGCCCCGGGGCGCAGCAGCAGCAGCAGCAGCCGGAGTACAGACGTGATCGCTGGGTCGACCCACGCCGTCGTCCCGGGAGAGAAACCTGCAGCTCTGTTGAGAATTACGCTGGCTGAAATAAATCATTTAGGAATATGTTGGTTTAATAGATGAAATCTAACAGTTGTAGCTACGCCTGTTAAGAAATTTGCTCCGAAAATTTAGAGATTTCTGCCTGCTGACTCCAGAGCTTATGGGTCCGCGTTAAATCGACGCAGAGCCTACGGCGTAGGGTACGCCGTAGGGTACGGCGTACGGCGCGCGTCGAAGCGTAACCTACGCCGTAGGCTCTGCGTCGATTTAACGCGGAACCATAAATCAGCTCCGCTATCTTCACTTCAGCTTTATCTGAAAGTGTGTAAATAACCCAGATAACAGCTTTGTGGTTTCTGAAAACTATTATATCAGAAACATCCAAAACAAATCTGACGAGTCACAGGATTATTTCTCTCTATTTCCCACAAAAAAATGCTTGCTCCCTTGGTCACAATCTGAGACGAGTCTGCCTGTTTGCCCTCGGTCGGCGAGTCAAATCTACGCAGAGCCTACAGCGTAGGTTACGTAGCCTACGGCGTAACCTAACAGCCTTTACTCCGGCACGATCTTCACGAACAATGGACAAAAAAGGGATTATGTACATTCACTGAGTGAATATTATGAAAGTAAAATATATATTTCTCGCTAGAAATGTAATCAAAACGCATTTTTATTCAGAAACTAACTCAAAATATTGCTTTAATTCACAAAAAAAAAAAAGAAATGTCCGCCATGTTTTTTTTTTTTGATTCAGTCCGCAAATGACGACGAAAAGTATTCTGGGAAATTTTTATACCCCCTCGCTCGCGAAGTCAGCATGTGAAATCCCTTGCTTTAAAGGGGCTATTATCAGCCCCTAGCCCTCGTTATGCCCACTCCCCCTAGGTGAAAAGAGGAATTGGGACACCACTACCCTCACGGGAACGCACAAAATATAGGGGGAGGGATCAAAACGAGGGCGAGGGGGAGTATTGGGACGCACCCAAAGCCTCTCCGGGCTGAAGAGCAGCGGCTGCGTACACAAGACGTGTCCCATGCCATGCGATCGAACTTCAGCGACAAAATCAATTCCATTGCTTTTTTTTGTATTGGACAGTCCTAACTAGCCGCGAGTTTAACGGTTTCAGTGTGGACCAGGGTCAGCGCCAGAGCAAATATTCAGAGGGGGCACGAGGCTTATTAGGGCGGGCACCAAATCAGTCGTGTAGGACAGCATTTTAAGGAAAGAAGTGCATTTCTCACTACTTTCCTATTAATAATCTGTCTAAAACATGTGGAGAAATCAAATCACTTAGGTGGAAATAATGCAAGGAAGCGCACATTTTACTTTGACTGAAAACGTTTTAAGCCTTTTTCACATAGAGTGCGCACAGCGGCAGCCGCCGCCGGCTTTGCCATTCATTGTGTATGTGCTGCGGCTCCGAGCAAGGGCGCAGGGTCTGCAGGGTCTGGAGAGAAATCTCCTAGAATGTGGACATACCTGGTGTGTTTAAAAGTGGTAGAAATGTGATATTCTTTTGCTCTTTTAACAATAAAATGTTCATTTAAAATAAAATATAGCATTTCCATACCTCATATCAGGATCAATTGAATCATTTATCAATGTGTTCTATGTGAAAAAGGCTTTACTCGTAACACACAAAGAGGTCACATAGCCTACATGTTTTTAATATATCAAGTTGATCCGTTTATGCCCCGACAGAGCGGGGGAACGGCAGGCAGCAGAGCCGGCTGACAGAGCTGCCCGGCTCTGCTGCGCCGGGCGGGACGCCGGGCGAAGCGCAAAGTGGGACGCAGGTTTTTGCGCAGAGCGAAGCGACCGGTGTACAGAGCGAGATGGCAGAATTATGAAGTCAGGCTCTGTTGAAGGGGCTGACTGGGCAGACTGCCACCAGGATGGCTTAGTCTGTGTTGGATGGAGAGGAGGATAGTGTAATGGAGGAGCGCTTTCGGGAAATTTGTTTACTGCCAAAGAAGAAAAGTGAGGGGGCACAGTGACTGAAGTAAGCGGGCACTGCCCCCTGGTGCCCCCCCATGGCGCCGACACTGGTGTGGACAGAGAGCGTCCGATGTCACGCAGCTCGACGTGATAGTCGGACGCTCGAATGCAGTTATGACACGGTGTAAACGGATCTTAAAGCCTGAATTACGGTTCTGCGTTAAATCAACGCGTACCCCACGCCGTAGGCTCTGCGTTGGTGTAATGCGGAACCATAAATCAGCCTTTAGTTACCTGAAGAGGGAACGGGTCACCTCGTCTTCACACTAATTCACACAGGAAGATTTAATTGAATTCTAAACAGGTACACCAGTTCTTTACTCCGATTCCTCATCATTTAATTTCTTAAGTTACAATACAAATGAATCATGTTAACTGTAAAGAAATCACAACACTGAATGTTCACAAATGGCGACTTTATTGTTAAAAAAAATAAAATAACATAAGTTGTATATAAATAACATTTATGCACTATTGCTGGCTCAAGGAAGGACCGTGCATTTCTTCTGAAGGTGTCGTTGAACAGCTTCAGGTGCTTGGAAGATCTGAAACCATAAACAGAAGAAAATGTATTACGGTACTAATAGAGCCGTAACACGGAGTAACACCGGAGCTAAGCTAAATACTTAGCCCATGCAAAGATGATACTTGTAGACCAATATAAAAAACATAACAAATTAACGTCACTTACCGCTGATTCGTGTTCAGTTGCCGGGTCCGTGCTGTTGGAACTGATCCTTTTATGAGGGTAAGTGTTGATACAAAACCTAATTTTTAGTGTCCCTAGCTGTGGAAACAGCCACTGCTTCTGAACAATGGCGGAAGCTCCAGCCGTCAGAGTTAGTTGTGGGCGTGGTTTCAGCAGCGGAGGACGACCTATGGAAATCTGCTCCCGTCGTGACTCACCTAACGGGCCGCAAAAAGAATTCTGTTTCGTACATGTGGGCCGCGAGGGCCCCGGGACTGCATAGCAACAATGAATTCCATTATCGACAATTGTCGCCAGAAGTGTTTTTTTCCTATGGAGTAAGGCGTCTCACTTCAATACAATCTCTGCAGAGAGTCGCGTATGCGCGATAGCGTCTCTGCCGAGCTGTAGTGGGTAAACAGAAATGACGGCGTCCTGTAGAGCAGCTGCGCGTAACAAAACTTCTAAAGTTTGGGAGCCTTTTAGCCTCGATACGGTAAATAAAAAGATTACTTGCAAGGTTTGCAAAGCAGACCTTGCTTATCACGGGAGCACATCGATAATGCACGAGCATTTGAAGAGAAAAAGCACCTCAGAGTTTTGAATGAAACGGTATTAAGCCTATTTTGGCTTTAAAAGAGAGCTTTGACATTATGCCTGACTGTGCCTGACAAAAGTATTTTAAATTAAATGCATGCAGTCCAGAAGAGAGCCACCATGGAGCCCTTCTGCAGAGGATGCAGACGTGTTTCTGCAACAGGTGACTGTCGTCACTGAGCTAATACTGATCTGTGATAAGAGCAGCTCTCCATGGTTGATGCTGACGAGTTTCAACAAATGATACACCAGTTCAACCCAGAGAACGTCCTGCCATCCAGAACCCATTTCACCCACTTGATGGAGAAAAAATACGAGCCGTTTTATTTTATTTTTCATATAACACATTTGCCTGTCCTTAAAAAATTAAAAATAATGGACAGAGGTTTATTTATTCATGGATTTATGTCTATACTGACTGATCACTGTGCCTGTCCTTGGTTTTAGATAGGACATTTTATTAACTTTTTGTATGAACAGCGGCAAAGTTGAATAAAATATCTACAGGACTGTCCCAGAAAATTTGAATATTGTGATAAAGTTCTTTATTTTCTGTAATGCAATTAAAAAAACAAAAATGTCATACATTCTGGATTCATTTCAAATCAACTGAAATATTGCAAGCCTTTTATTATTTTAATATTGCTGATTATGGCTTACAGTTTAAGATTAAGATTCCCAGAATATTCAAATTTTTTGAGATAGGATATTTGAGTTTTCTTAAGCTGTAAACCATGATCAGCAATATTAAAAATAATAAAAGCCTTGCAATATTTCAGTTGATTTGTAATGAATACAGAATGTATGACATTTTTGCATTACAGAAAATAAAGGACTTTATCACAATATTCTAATTTTTGGAGACAGTCCTGTATTTTTCATTGAAGTACCCATATTTCTTGTGTTTATTATCATTTGCCACATAATTAGATCAACATACTAAATTTAAGAAAAAATTGGGCCCCAAGGTCAGAAAGCTTAAGAACCCCTGCTCTAGCGTATCTCTCCGTCGCCTTGAACAGGCTGTGTGCTGCAAATTGTGTTGCAATTCAGGGGCCGAATTTCCCGTGCTGGGCTGCGGATGTGACGTCAAATGACGCTGCATGTGCGTTCTCCCCGTTCTCCTGTGTCGGCTTCTCTGCTGGCTGCAGTACCCCCGACGGCCGTCGTGGCGAAGGGTGGCGCTAGAGAGTCTCATTTCTTAAAAGGAGCCTCATGCTCCTTTAACTGAAGCTGAGCTAGAACAGAATCTGTTCTAGTCAAAAGCAGACAACACTGGATAGATGTGAGGGAAGGAGGCTGGTTCCTCACCTGAATACATTAGATGAGCAAAGAGAGATCTGCCCAAAGAATCTGAAGTATTTGCTTAGCCTAACTGCACTTTACAGGTTGAGATTTTTTTTTTGTATCCCCCTGTTTTGATCCCACTTAGGAGAAGGGGATTTTTTTTAGCCTTTTGTTGTCCTCCATATGAGGTTAGACATAATTACATGGAAAATGTAACTGACCAATGCACTTCTTACCATGTACAATGTTTGTGATTTATATGGTTCATTGTTTTACTCTGAGCTGCTTAAAAAAACAATGAATCAAGTTAGTCTTTACAAGAGTAAAGTTGGGAACTACATTGTGTTTTTATTTATGAAGGAATGTTACATTCAGGTCAAAAGCTTTTTTTGTGGAAAATTGAATAAAAATTGGCATAGAGCAAGCATATTTGCCCTTTTCATGTTGTTAACAGTATTAAAAACATAAAAAAATACCGTAAGGTAATTTAGAACAGCAAAAAAAATATGCGATTAATCGTGAGTAAAAATATTAATCGTTTGACAGCCCTAATATATATATATATATATATATATATATATATATATATATATATATATATATATATATATATATATATATATATATATATATATATATATATATATATATGTGCACTTTGTGTGTGTGTGTGTGTGTCCATAGGTATGCATGTGTATGTATGTATACGTATACACATGTATAATTGTCTTCAAAGGAATGTCTCATATCCTAAATAGCACAGTTAAACATCTGTTTATTGTAAGATTTCAAAAAGTGGAGAAAGTATAGTTTTAACTAACCATTGTTCTCATATTGCAGACTGTTGTCAACAGCAGCACTATAAACAAAATAAAACATTAAAAAAGGGGAAAAGAGCGGTTACCGTCACACAGAGTTCCATTATGATCTTCCTTACAATGTATTTCAATGCTTCAGCTACCGTATTTTCTGGACTATAAGCCGCTACTTTTTTCATAGGTTTTCAACCATGCAGCTTATACAAAGGTGCGGCTATTCTGTGGATTTTTCTTCCACCGCTCGGGGCGCTCTAACCGGAATTAGAATCAAAACTAAGACAAAATAAATACAAAGAAGAATACGCTACTTCTTCTTTAGCAGATAGAAGTAGGTAGAAGCAGATTTCAAACAGATAAATAGATAAATAAATAGCGGTTATTTTCTCTTGGTTCTGTCCCGTTTTAATCAGCAAAGTTGCTGACGTGTTAAAAGACACTGTTAGGAAAGGATCTATTTAGGTACAAACATGTACATCATTTACAGTTCAAAATCCTTCTGTACATGTAGTAAATATCTAATCTAACAACATAAATATCTGCGGCTTGCATATCTTTTTCTTTAAATAGAGCGGATGCGGCTTGTATGCAGGTGCGGCTTATAGTCCAGAAAATACAGTATATGTGTATATGTGTGTATAAGTGTCTCAGCTGCTGCTTCTAAAAACAAAATGAAGGGAATGATATTTGACTGTACTGAACGAATGTGCTAATATAGTTAGGGTCAAATGTTTACACTGAAAGATGAGGGAAAAATGCAACATTAATAAAATAGTACAGAGGAGTCATGACTTTTCATGTTTCAGTGAAAACTTCAGCAGAACTCCTTTGAGGCTTGGTTTTAACTGCACTCAAATGACAAGTGAAAGTTATTCAGAATTTTTCACAAATATCAGCTGAGCAGTAACTGTTTCAAATGTCAGGATGGTTAAAGGATGTACTAAATCTCCCCCTCAGGCCTTATCAGACAAAAAAGTGTATGAAAAAGTATATGTCATGAGCTGGAGAAAGAATGCAGTCTTGACACTTCATGTGAACTCTTGATGTGCACTGTCATTTTGTTCTCTTGTAAGATTCTTCATTTTTCAAATTCCTGCTACTGAAGTCTTCTGAATGGAAGAAAGCATATCAGAAGATAATGAATGCCTTTCACTTCATAGAACTTCATATGGTATGTCAACGTGCAGCCATTGCAACAGCAGGATGATGTGCATCACCCTAAAACAGAGATAATCAAAACGTGCTTAGTGGAATCAGGCCAGACAGAAATCAAATGACATGACTATAAAGATCAAGCATAAGAGCAAAATAAACAAGTATTAATCCCAAAATCTAACAATTTCCAAATCATAACTCAGTAAAGGATCTTACCTGTCTTTTATAAGCTTCTTGAAGGTGCCTACAAGTATGCTGAAAAAGAATGAGCTGCAATTTCTCACGCTCTGCCAAGTCCAGGTAACAACCTCAGGAAAATGACTAAACAGCAACTTAATTCTGGGGATAACAAAAAAAAAAAAGTTTAATCATTAACTTATATCAAAACACCACTAAAATGACAAAAAGAAAATATATACCTA
Organism: Cololabis saira; assembly: GCF_033807715.1. NCBI lineage: Eukaryota > Metazoa > Chordata > Actinopteri > Beloniformes > Belonidae > Cololabis > Cololabis saira. The sequence goes on from NC_084598.1 coordinate 23,678,847, forward strand.
CATTACTAATCCAATCTTAACTTATCTGAAGGGAAAAGAAACCAGAAAAACATGTCCTCTGACACCTTGAGAACTCCTGAACCTCTATTCCTTTATTTCTGTAACATAAATAGCTATAAAGGTAAGTTTCCTTTCCTAATTTTTCAGTTTTAACTTCAGTCCTTTCCTGCTATATCATTTGTCCTAGCTAACCAATGGGATTAGACCGTCGTGAGACAGGTTAGTTTTACCCTACTGATGATGTGTTGTTGCAATAGTAATTGATCTAATCTTTCAAACCCTAACTTTTCCTTTATCACAAAAAAAAGCAGTGGGTCCAAAGAGGATCCATCATCGTTCCAGTAATGCATGATTTTTGCTTCTAAGATGTAAAATACCTTAAACCATATTACAATTGAATGTAACTACAATCCAAATTTTGAAAAGGTTGGAATGCTGTGTTAAATATCATTTAAAGACAAAATGCAGTGATTTGCAACTTCACAAAGGCACAATGTATTCACAACAAAAGTTGAGACATGCACATTTAAAAAGGTACCAAAAAAATGAATCTGGACAAAGATTTTGCAACTAAAGGTAAGATGACAGTAGGGAAGTCACAAAATACTCAGTCAACAAATAATGTACAGTAAGATTAATGTTACTTAGTACGCTTGTTGTAAGTGTGTGTGCATGGTTCAACAACAAGTACAACATCATGAGTTTCTATTACAACTAGAATTGCGCAAAACCTAAATATCCTTGTAATGAAAACACCTAGAATTCCAAAAATTGTAATATGTTGTAAAACCCTTTTTTCAGATGTGTTGATAGTCCAGTTTAGCCCATAAGTGTAATAGAAACATTTGTTTCGCCACAGCGAAATGGAAATTCTGTCCATCTTTAAAGTCAATATCTTGTTTTTTGTTTTAAAGAAAAGTCCCACAGGACAAGATAACAATAGTAACAGAGATACGGAGAGAGAGTTACGTTCACAAATAGAAAAACACCATTTAATGGTGCTGTTTCCAGTTTGTTTTTGTAAAAAAATGTGTAATGGAAATCCAGCTATAGAAAGACATACGACAAAGAACCATGCACACACACCTACAACAAACTTAGAATCTCCAGTCAACCTAACATGACAAAAAAAAAAAACATGTTCTTCTAGCAGTTTTATCAGAACTTTCACAGCGCACAACCTCATTCCTTTAGAGTTGTCTGTGTGGTGTTTGGTGTATACACTACCTTTGTCTACTCTGGAGAACAGCATAAAATGACACCATGAGAGGCAGGAACAGGGTGGAAAAGATTCTCACAGGTAGGCCAAACATGCTCAGATTAGATGTCATATTGCCCAATAAAACTGAAATGAAAATGATTAGAGACATAATTAACAAAAAAACCTTCGTGTAGCTCGTCAAATGTTTTGATTCAGCCTCATTCATAAATTAATAAGACAGAAAAAAGCTTAACTGAAATTTACACTCCCATTCAAACACAGTGATCAGTAAATATTTAAGATGCATGTACAGTCTTACCTTTCTTGACCATGTCAAATTGGAGAATATTATCTGTAGTGGGTTTTGACTCAGTGGAGCAGATCATCTGCATGGCTCTGTAGTTAGAAAGAGATGTCATTCTCATATTCTCTTTTTCCACCTTCGTCTCCTCATCTTCATCTTTGGTGGCTCCAAAATGCCTCCATGAACTATGTGGGTCATGGCTCAGTGGCCCTTGGAGCACTTTGTGAGGCACCACAGATGGGGCAAGGTCTGAAGAAGGAAAATACAAAGTTAAGACAAAGTCAAATACCGTATTTTCTGGACTATAAGCCGCTACTTTTTTCATGGGTTTTGAAACATGCGGCTTATACAAAGGTGCGGCTATTCTGTGGATTTTTCTTCCACCGCTAGGGGGAGGGCTAACCAGAATTAGAATAAAAACTAAGACGAAATAAATGCAAAGAATACGCTACTTCTTCTTTAGCAGAAAAAAGTAGGTAGAAGCAGATTTCAAACAGATAAATAGATAAATAAATACTGGTTATTTTCTCTTGGTTCTGTCCCGTTTTAATCAGCAAAGTTGCTGCCGTGTTAAAAGACACTGTTAGGAAAGATCTATTTAGGTACAAACATGTACATCATTTACAGTTCAAAATCGTTTTGTACATGTAGTAAATATCTAATCTAACAACATAAATATCTGCGGCTGAAATATCCTTTTTTTTTTAAATAGAGTGGATGCGGCTTATATACAGGTGCGGCTTGTATATCATTTTTTTACTGTTTTTTTTTTTTTAAATAGAGCGGATGCGGCTTATATACAGGTGCGGCTTATAGTCCAGAAATACGGTATATACACCTATGAGTTGAAATAAATGTCATTCTCCATTCAACCTACTTTTGCTCTGAAGAAAAGCGTTGCCATCATTGTAGCCATCAAAGAAGGCTTGTTCCAACGTCTGCAAAGAGAAGGGACAATGTAGAAAGTAAGAGCTGGACAAACATCCTAAATTATTTTCAAAACTATTAACTTTTTGTGTGTCCCTTAAACAACACAAATTAACTCATCAGAGGTACCAATTTTTTTTTCTCTTTCTCTTTCTTTTATTCAAGCCACTTCTTTACATACTGCATTTCTCCACAATGTAAGAGGAAGCTATGCTTTGTTTCATCAAACAATTAGATTTAAAATAACTTAAATGAACATGCAATTAAGATGCAAACTCCACACAAACAGACTCCTGCCGGGCTGGGGAAGAACCGGGAACCTTTTTTTTTTTTTTACAAACAGACAAACAAAGTAGTACAAAAACAAAACCACAAATTCAATGTTTTTGCTCAGATTTCTTCTTATATGTGGGCGTGTATGTGGGTGTGTATGCAAGCACTTGTGTGGTGTGTATGAGTATGATGGTGTTCTAGAATGATGGTTATTTTAGATAAGAGAAATGAGAGACAGTAGCAAAAATATTAATAATTAATTATTAATTAATATAAAAATATTTTTTTTAGAAATCAATTGCAATGTATAATATAATAATATAAGCTTTTAACGGGTCAGGTAGGCCAGAGAGACGTGGTTACAGCAGCTTTTAGTCTTCATGAGGCCCAAAGTTCCTGGCGCCCCCAACAACCTCTCCTTCGAACACCACATCAAGAAAACTGCCTTCTACCAACTGAAAGACATTGCACGCCTCCGCCCATCCCTCTCCTTCCCCGCCGCTGAAACTCTCATCCATGCCTTCATCACATCCAGACTCAACTACTGCAACAGCATTCTCTACGGCTCATCCTCCAAGGTCCTCAATAAACCTGCTCACTCACACCTGCTCCTGTGACCACATAACCCCCAGTCCTCCAGAGACTCCACTGGCTCCCTGTCCCTCAACGCATCCATTTCAAAGTCCTCCTCCTCACCCACAAAGCCTTCTACAACCAGGCCCCCTGCTACCTCACCGACCTGCTCCACCGCCACACTCCCTCCGCAGTCTCTGATGCCAACCTCCTGTCTCCACTCAGAACCAAGCACCGGACCTGGAGCACCGGACCTGGGGCACCGGACCTGGGGCACCGCACCTGGAGCACCGGACCTGGGGCACCGGACCTGGGGCACCGCACCTGGAGCACCGGACCTGGGGCACCGGACCTGGGGCACCGGACCTGGGGCACCGGACCTGGGGCACCGGACCTGGGGAACTGGACCTGGGGAACTGGACCTGGGGAACTGGACCTGGGGAACTGGACCTGGGGAGACAGAGCCTTCTCCATAGCTGCCCCCCAATCTGGAACTCTCACCCCGCTAACATCAATTGCACAGACTTACCCACCTTCAAATCGCATCTCAAAACTCACCTCTTCAGAACAGCTTTTAATGTGTGATTTGTTTCTTATACTTTACCTTATCTTTTATCTCTTATCTTTTTATCCTGTGGTTTTTAATTTTAAATTTTCTTGATCTTGATGTTTTATCTTTGTGTCTGTGAAGCGTCTTTGAGATCTTTTAAAAGCGCTCTATGAATAAAATTGATTATTATTATTATCATTATTAAAGGGGGGAGTCAGTATTAATGCAGGAAGAAATGAGAGAGAAATGCATGAGGGAGGAGAGAAGAGAAGAGAAAAGAAAGGAGAGACAGAGAGAGAGAGACAAAGGGAAAAACAAACAAACAAGCAAAAAGTGACCATGGTCTTGGGGGGCATCTCCGGCTGGTCCCCAGGAGGAGCTATTTTTCCCTTTTAATTTGCTTTTTAATTTGGTATGTTTCCTACCAAACACTCCCCCCATTGACTTGAATGAGCAAGTGTGTCCAAATTCCAAACCGGCAGTGCACATATTTTCACATTTTCCTCTTTTCTTTTTTATTGTAAGTTCTCAATTTTTAAACTTCTTTCCCCCTTCTCCTTCCTTTTATCTGTCCCTTACTTTGGGCTGCCATCAGACCCATAGGAGGTGGCCGGCCCGATGGAAGTCAGCTCCTTTTTAAACCAGATCCCTCCCCTACGGGCGGGGTGGATTCACCTCTGGGCTGTAGAGCAGCTACAAAGGTTGGAGATGGGTCCGCTGACTTATTAACACATAGCTACCCCCCCAGTGTGAACTGGTTGGCATTTCCAGATTGCATGAAAGTAATCGTCGGCGCTACCTAAAGTGCACCGGGAACCTTCTTGCTGTGAGGCAACCGTGCCAAACACTAAACCGCGCTGCCAAGAAACAGCAACTGTTAAACCATGATAGTAAAACTCAACCTCTGACCAGAACAGTTTTGCATACAGTGGTAGAAAACATTGATCCGACCTCCAGAGTCATGGGCCAAAGGCTGTTCAGGATCCTGAAGGCGTTAGTCATGTTCAAGTTGAGGATTGTCCGGTCCACCACCATCTCAAACATGCAGGGCGGGTCAACAGGGCAGATGTCAGTGTCTCCAGAATAGGGGCACACAGTCAGCGTGTGACTGGATGAGTCAGGCCGCCTGGCAGGCTGAATACCACTCAAACCTCCGTCAATGTAGCGCTGTCAGAATAAGAATGTGAAGATTAAAGCTGGTCTGACAGAGTAAGTGGACATAAATAGTGAGAATCCCTTGAAATACTCACAACTCCTCTGAAGGTTGGTGGCAGAAAGCCAGAGTATCCAGGCACAAAACAGCTACACAGCAGCGACTACAGACAAAAAACAAACATTTGTTATAGGAGAAGGGATTAAAAGTACATGTCTGAGAGTCTGAATTCTTTCAAAGGAACAGCCAAAACAAAAATACGGAGTAAGGAATTATATGCATTACTTACACATCACACTCAAAAGCACTTTATTACTAATAAAAGTTATTCCAATTAAAAGCAGGAATTTACTGGGGGTTTAATTCAGGTAAAACTCAATTTGAGAAGCTTGGTCACTGTGGACAAATGATAATTTCAAGAATTAAGGTGTGAATTATGTGGATGATTATTTTCTAAACAGACTCAATGATTGTTTGGTAAATCATTTTCAAAAAGCAAAGTGCTTTAACAATCAAGAAAACAGGAGCCAAATCTCTGTCGTATGCTCAATACATTAAAAAATATCTTGATTCCTTTCATTTCTGAGTTAATGCAACAAAAAATACTTCTTCATTTAAATTGTTTTGCAAAAACTTTACTTTCTAAAGTAACTTGTAACTAAAGTCATGACTAGCGATCAGTAGTGCTGACTTACTTGTAATACTTCTTCTCTGGATTGGAACTCCGACACAACGAGTTGCTTCCCATCAGTCAGGCGGGTCACCGCAACACCGAGGCGACCGCTGGCCCGACGGTGCGCATCCGATGGAAGATATTTGTTTAAAACAGCTTCCAACCAGTGGAAAACACTGACAGAGGGGTTTAGTGGTCCAAGCGTGAGAGCTGTCAGATGTTTGGCAAAAACAAGCATCTCATTCTGAATGGAAACTGTAAAATAAGAGGTCAACAAGATTAAAAATGTTGAGGTGTTTCTTTATCTGCGTGGAAAACAAAGGTCACTCACTCAGGTTGATGTCACAGACCACTGCAGCTGCTATCAGAGATCCAGCAGATGCTCCGAGGATGCAGGCTGCTGAGCGCAGTACCCAAGGTGCATTCTTCAGAAAACACAGGGCAACTCCTAACTGATAAGTGGCCAGGAATCCAGATCCAGAGAACGAGATGTCCCAGGGGACTTCGCGATGAAGACAGTTGGAGATACTGGGGGCCATTGTCTAAACTGTTTCTGTGACCCGATGATTCTTTTCTATCTGGAACTTTATCACTCAGGCGAAAACTAAAGTCAGACAGGAAGCTTCCAGTAAAGCCCATCCAGTGTTTTTAAATACATCACAATTTGACACATTTTATTTGTCATGCCCATGTGATGTGAAAGCCTCAATGGCTTTTTTGTCTGTTTCATAAAGCACTTTCAGTTCCTAAGTGTGTTATGTGTTAGATGGAAAAGATGAGTACATATTTTGAACCCAAATGGAAACAAATTAAGAAAATGGTATTCCTTATATTAATCTAGGCAAGAGAAAATAATCAATTAATATCTTAATTTATCTTTATTTCCCCCCTAGCTATCCTTTGAGTTTTCTTAACTAAACCAAATGGAGTTTGAATGGACTAATATGGCTTTCCTATAAATAAAGACCCTGCTGTGTTAAGGAAACAAACAACTAAAACACAAAGTGCAGCTGCTACTACAGCACCCCCTGCAGGTGCAGATTTGACATGTTATTAAGCAAGACAGTATAAATATGTGGACTGTAATGTGTGTACAAACGGTGCCTTTGTAAATGTACTTTCTGCTTTAATTTTTGGCTTTACACTACATGTTCTGGGACATAACTGAAATAGTCATCTATTCAGCCTCATAGACTTTATTTTTAACCTGGGCCCCAAACAGCTTTCAGTTTTGTGCTCCACATATTTGATATGCCATTGGTTTTACATTAAATACCTGATGTGACACAACGCACCCAGTTAAAATCCAGGCTTGGATAAGTGCCCCCAAGCGTGTGACCCCTTAGTGGGTGTTGCAGCGGTGGGTTCAGTGTCCTTCCCTAAGTAAAAAGGTTGTTCAAGGACACACAAAGCCAGGACTCAGTCTGGCAGCCTGCCTGCTGGAGATAATCAGACTCCACCCACCATGCCACAGGCGCCCAACAACAGATAAAGAAAGCATTTTATTCTTTAAAAAAATCCAACATAAAACATTTCTGTCCCTTTGCTTGCCGCCCCCTTGTTAGAAAATATGTGATTGGAGTAAGTGGACCTGTGACATCAATGACCCGGGTTAGAGTAGATTTATCTGCTTTTACTGCTTCCACATCCCCGTCCACAAGGCAGAAAAAAACTTTAAAAAAAAAGGTCACACTGATTTCAAAAGAAATAGTTAAATGCGGAGGAGGAAAGGAGTGGAGCAGTTCAGTCGATTGTGTTGTACAACATCCCTGACATTTTCACCGAAGCGCGTCACAGACTTGTCACTAACTGCTCTGGGAATTGTTTCAACTTCTAAAAAGAAGGGAATATTTCTTTTTAAATATGTCATGAACATTAGAGACTTTTAAATTAGGTTTAGTTGATGCAATGTTAATGTAATACATTTGGAAACACTTGATTAATGCATCACATAAAATATTTAATTCACAAAGCAGGAACACAAACACCTCTGCTACTGAACGTAAAAAAATGGCATTTAAACAAACACATAGTTTTGAGTCAACAGTTACGCATGCTTCATCATTTCTCAGTGACTAACAACAATCCGCAATGAAACTGGAGCAATGAGCTCCATATCCACTTCCTAACTGCAAGGCTTGTATAGTTTATGAAAAAAAAAGATAATTAACTGTAATGCAATTATGTCAAGCAAATCTAAGATTTATGTTCTGATGATTACTGAAGTGAATGTTGATTTTATTCCTATGGCAATTTCCCTTGCCCCCTATTGTTTATCCAAAGCATACTTGATATTATTACTGTATATTGAATAACAGCAAATGAAAGCAATGCCACTATTGTTTCCCAAAAATACATCTGCTACTGGAGTGCTGAGGTGCGTTCTGTACATGCACTGGTTAATTTTGGAAGCTGAAACTGTAAAATAAATACACAATACACACATTTTCGTTCCGTTATCCTTTCCCTTTTTCCAGTTTAATCCACTGTCTTATCTCACTGGAGGCCCAGTGGGAGGAGGCTGTGGAGGAGACCGATCAGGTGAAACCTCAAAACGGTTCTCGTGGAACTTGTGTGTAGGACTGCTGTCTGGAAAGTCATCATGAGGTGGAGTGTGCTCGAGGGAAACATCAGTCTCCACCTGCTGTTTCTTGGTGTCCCCTGGAAGTTTCAGAAACCTGAGAAGATCCAAAGGAGAGACATGAACGATATCGTTGGTTGTTTTTAGTGAGAAGAGGACAGGAAGTGACTTGCTGAGATAGGGAGATGGAGACCTGAAGAGGAGTTTTTGTCCTCGCTCTTTCTTGATGATGTTGAGCTTGTAGTAGTGCCGTAAAGCACGGGACATCTTCTCATAGGTCATATTATGTCGGTTCTGTCAAAAGAGTCCAAACATCATTGAGGACACGCGTGTCATATTTTCCACGGCCCAGTCTGCATTTCCTCTCTACAAATTCCCCTTTGAGATAAATCACAAGTATCTGGGAACTCACCTTGTGATTTCCCCAAAGACGTGCCAATCCATTGGGATCGACCACCCTGAATACCAAGCTGTTGTGATCTTCCCATCGAATGTAGTCTTGGTAACGGTCGTCAAGTAGCAACTGATACACATAATCCCACAGCAGTCTGCACTCTGATCAGGATTTAGACAACAACAAAAGACATTTGATGTGTTAAAATATGATCCTAATTTCAACATTTACAAGCATCCATAGTTCATAGCACTCAGTATCAAAGGTATGCTCATAAGGAAATCTGAAATAGTTTTGTTGGGAAATATCTTTAAAAGGAAACAAAACTGGATTATACAATAAAATATATATCTCTATGACTCGTTACCATTTAGTATTTGAAAATTGGTAACAATAATTTGGAGGCCAGTTCAATAAGTGAAAAAAAAAAATGAAAAACTGAAAATGTAATAGAGGCCAAAGAGAAATAATTATTTTCTCTTATGAAGCCAACATCAGGTGACTCTCATAGGTCTGATGTTATATATTTATAGGCCAACATATGACATCAAAGGCTGACGTAAACTGTTTTTTTGTTGCACTTGTATTAGTATATCTGTGCACCTTTTCAGACTCTAACCCTTTCCACAATGAAATGCCTTTTTAATGAGTTAATAACTATCAGTTACCACACCTGGGATGCAGCCATTGGCCTTGTGCAGTGGATTCCTTGGTTTCTCTCGACTGGACAGGTTGAGAGGTTCTTGGCCGATGCTCTCTGCTGAAAGGATACCCTGAACTTGGTTCTGAGTAGAGACAGCTGCCGATCCGTCTATAAGAAAAACATTTTTAAAAAATGTATAAAAGAGAGAGGCAAAAGGTATGACATTTTTTTTTAAATGTAGGATAGATTAATGTGTTTCTGGGATGTACTGTAGTGTTTTTTACACCCACTATTGTGTGTGAGTGTAGCAGCGTGATCTCTGAGAGGTGTTGAGACCTCAGGCCGGCTGCTCACGGCGGCTGCAGACACTGCTGCTGTGGCCGCCGGGGAAACTGCAGGGCAGAAATATGAGGAAACATTCAATACTAAACAGAAAGCAAAAGAGTTTTTACAGCACTGTGAATGTTCCTCAGTAACAGATTCACCAAAGCCAATGCTTAACCTGCTATGACCTAAGGCCTCATTAAAAAAACAACATCTAAATCTTTGTTGTTTGCTTGAAAGTTTAAAACTGTCCACTATAACATTTTACATCTCAGTCACTGACGAATGTATACAAATGAAATAAAAAATCACTTGAAATGCAAAACCTTCTGCCTTTACCTTTTATTTACTAACTTAGATCTCATGCTTATTGATGTCTTTAAAGGATTATAATAGCGTGTGGCAGCATGGCAGCTTGGTGATTCGCAGCGTTGCCTCCATGTGTGTGTCGCCTCACACTCAGTAAAAGCACAGCAGTTTTGCTTCAAGTTGTAAGGTGTGTTAACATGAATATGCTGTTTTCCATCTTGCAGACATACTGGGCAAAGACCAAAGTCAACAAGGTGGCTGATAAGATCACTGGTATTCTTGTCTCTACAGCCCACTGGCACACATCCCACTTCCTCTAATGAAAAGCAATACTTTATGGAGGAGACAACGCTGACTGTTCACAGTGCTTACACACAGTTTTATGGCTCTAACACTTTATGCTTTTGCGGCTTTACTGATAATAATAATAAATGTACTGATAATGTCCGTTATGTTACAACACATTTATGTGATGCAGGTAGTTGTAATAAATACACTTCCTACAAATCATAGCACATTCAAACTGTGCATTGCAATACCCTAAAGTACAAAACATTAAAAAAGAAATCATGAATGTATGTTCTTGTGAGATTTCACAGCAAATTGATTATCCACTAATAAGTGCACAGAAAAAGTATGAATAAATGAAAACATGGGGCTGAGGGCAGACACGCAAAATGTCATAGTTGAGAACATTTAAGGATAAGGATGTTCTCACAAATGTAGAAAGAAAAGTGAGACAGAATGAACCATGGAGGTATTTGTCCTACACTCTAACTTCAACAAACAGGACGAGTTGTTGTATAACTGTGAATGTTGTATCTTTGTGGGGTCTACATTGCACAACCTCTAGCGAAGATTACAACACAATCTGCTTGCTATGTGTGTGTTTAGATTGTTCAGATCTTGCTGGCATTCTACATAATCTAAATGAATGTCTGCATTTATTTTATTATAAAAGTTTTTTTCTGCAGCACGTTTGAAACCTCTTAACTCATGTCCTCAAGTTCATTGAACTAGACTTTTATTTATTGTCCTTTCCTCGTAAAAATATATAAAAGAAATCTATTTCAAATAATGTTTCCACACAAATTGGAATAACTTAACTCATTCTAAACACTCACTGTATTATTCCAACCCCGTAACATTTGTACAGACTCACATCCGACACTTTAAAAACCCCATATTGTACATTTCTGTTTATATTGTTCATTTCTGTTTATACATTTTATCTGTCATCTGTCATCCTACGTCACTTTTTGTAAAGACTCATATCCGGCACTTTTTTAATCCTCATATTGTACATTTCTGTTTATTTCTGTTTATACATTTTATTTTATTCTATCCCTTATTTTATCTCCATATATTTGTTTTCTTTTATATTTTTATTTTTATTTTTATTTTTATTGTACCAATCACCACAACAAATTCCTTGTGTGTGTTAACAAACTTGGCAATAAACCCCCTTTCTGATTCTGATTCTGATTCTGATTATGGACTAGATTTTTCAATTTTCGATGGTCGCTTGCAAATCCTTTGGTAAAATTAGATTCATATATTTGTAATGTACTATAAAAAAAAGAGAGAATAAAAGGATAAACATGTAATAATTGATTCATAAATCTGTAAACCTATAAATGCTCTTGTCACTGACCTGGTGTGTCACTGACTGTCACAGACTGTGGTTTCTGGATAATGATGGTGGGTATCTGGCAGCTGATGGCACCCTGAATCTGTCCAGTTGTCACAGAAGCAGAAACATTAGGAGACCCACAGAAGACATTCCTCCTCTGTTGTTTCACACACTGAAGGATCTCGTACAGCACATCGCCTATTGAAAAATAAAAAAAGGCAATTACGAGTGATTACAAAAAATTTAAAAAAAAAAAAAATTTTTTGTTTGTTTTTCTTCACACCCTCATCTCTACCTGAGCTGGGGCAGCGGCGTCTGAAGTCTTCTTTAGTGAGCAGGCACAAGGCTCTGCCGTTCATCTCAAAATGTCCCTTCTCTGATCTTTGCAGTGAGTATTCCTTCTGAGCCCAGTGGAGCCAGTGGGCAACATCCTCCTTGTCCCACAGAGATGGGTTTATTCCTGGAAAACAGCAAGTTTAAAACAATTGCAGACAGCATTAGAAGTCACAGAGATTACATGTATGCATTTATGCATGTATGTATGTATAATTAATGTGAAAAATATATTCTTAAAAAAAAAAACAAGTGGAAACTTGCACTTACTCAGCCTTCCAGGCAGATGCCACAGGTCCTCAGTGGAGGGGGAAGCGACCAGACAAGGCTGATTGTGGAGTGAGAGAGGCAGACTTGGGGATGGTTTCGTCTGTCTTCCCTGCATTACCAGAGACATACTGCTTGCTGTGTTTTCCTGCTACAAGACATCAACACAAACTCATGCATACACAAACTTTGGTGTGCATTTGCACTAAAAGTGAAAGTTTCTAGAAAACACCAGAAATAGCACAGTGTGCAAGATTCAGAGGCTTTAAAAACACACACATTGGTGCCTGTACTCTAATTTGAACAAAGTAAATACAATGTTAAGCGGTTGGCCTTTTATTGTTTAACTTACCTTAATCAAAGGTGACAAGGAAATGTTCATCATGGAAACGACTGCGCCAAAAATAGGAACAATTAAAATAGGGGTGACGGTTCGCGAAATAAATGGAAAGAAATAACTCTATCTCACACCTCCTCAGTCATATTTTCAAATACAGATATGATATTATCGAAGAAACAAAACTGTACCCTATACTGTTTTTTTCTTTAGACCCTTCCGGGAAATGAAAACGAAAGAAACATTATCCTTGCAGGGGGTGTGTGCAAAACTCTCTTTGGAGGAACCAATGGCAGACGACACTTTCCAAAAACATTTAACAACATTTTATAAGGTCTGAATCTCCGCAGTCAGTTATGGGAGCTGTCGATTAGATTTAGTAATTGTTGCTAAATGTGAAGGGGGAGGGTCTGTCACACTTTCACGCATTTATTAAACCGATGTAGAACTGAGTTGGGAGGGAAGAACAGAAAACTGCAGGAAGCGAAAGATGAAAAAGCTGTGGGAGTTTAAAGGAGCGAATGACAGCATTAACGATCAAAACACTAATAACAGCTCCTCCCTGTACAGGAAGAGACGCAGACCTGACACACGCATGAAAAAAGTACGTAAGATGTGTAATAATGGAAATATTAAAGCAAGCGTGACTAATGACAAAGATTTTCAACACAGCAGTGCAGCTGTCACGATGGTGAGAAGTTAAAGTCGCTGACGTACGCGATAATACATCTGCAGTAGCCTGCAGAACCTAGAGGTGTAACTTTGAGATTAGCAATATAATGTTTTGTGTTTTTTTTTTTTTTTTTTTTTTTTTTTTCCCTTGTCAGAGCACGAAATAAACCCGCTATCGTTTGCCCAAATTATCTGTTTTCTCCTTTGGCCCAAATGTTACTGAAACAACAATACAAAATGAGAAAATAATCTTTAAGAGTTATGTATTATGGAAAATAAAACACTTTTTCAGTTGCTCAGACCGTTTTATTTTTAAGAATCTTTATTGAAACACCTGCTGCAGCTGGACCATATAGCCTACCATACTGGCCGCTACCGCTAGAGCGACATGCTGATTTATGGTTCCGCGTTACACCAACGCAGGGCCTACGCCGTAGGGTACGTGGCAACGCGAACGTACGGTTCGTCCTGCTCCTCCGTCCATTACATTACATGTATGAGGAACGACTGTTAAATGATCACAAATCATAAAATGTTCAACTTATTCCTTAAATATTACTACGTTGAAGATTAAATATAGTATTTTCTTAAACCATGAATCTTTGTGAATGTGAATGAGATAAATTTGCAGTGACAAAATTATTGCTATTTATCATTTATTGCAATTTCCGTCTGGGATTAAAAAATATCTTTCATTTCATTAACTTGTGAAATTATTACAGGTACATAATGCATACATGTTCATGATTCACACAATATCTTTCACCTTTACCACTCCAAACCCTACAGTCACATGTAAGATAAGTCAGAGAGAGAAAATGCCTATACATATATATATATATATATATATATATATATATATATATATATATATATATATATATATATATATATATATATATATATATATATATATATATATATATATATATATATATATATATATATATATATATATATATAGCAGCCATATATATATGGCTGCTCTGTCGGTACACCTCTCCCCAACGACGTGACGTTTACGTATATATGAGAGTGGATAAACCCTCTGTGACATCACCCATAGGGAAGAGCAGTTGAGGAGAATGGCCTGACTGCAGACTGTGTAGAGCAGACAGGGGTCTTTTATTCAGTTATGGACGTCTGCTGTCCTACATGTTTTAGATGCTTCTATTCTACATTTATTAATGAATATAAATATACTAGTATATTAGTGTGCTAACCATGGATCGTGCGCACACCACACACAATATATAATATTGATAAACGAAGTGTACTCACAAATGGGTGTTTACCATTTTGCACAATGTTTTCATCATAATATGTATACATAAATGCATATATGACTGTATGTATAGTTGACTGCATGCATGTGACTTCATATTGGTTAATTTACATATATATGAGCATTTAAAGGTACCTGCACTTCTATACATAGATATTATCTATATGTTACTTTCATGTAATCAATATGGTTCTATGCCTATAACCAATTTTAAGACACCCTGCAGAAGTGGGGGGGTGGAATGAGTCTAATGACTGACTCCACGCAAGCTGATATACAAACTCATAAAAACATGGTTAAAATGGGCTAAATATATTATTGTGATAGTGTTTGCAATATGTTATTCATGCTGATATTGTGAGGCCGATATATGTATTACATATGTAGAATCCAATCAGGACAAGATGATCTGATGTGTTGCTGACCAAGGAATTCAAAAATGAATATATTAGTCAATTAAATTGAACTGAGACAGAACATGAAATATTTTTGTAACCCACATGGAGAATCGGGTTACTAGTTCGATCCATAGTCTAATAAACTATGAGCAGGCTCCTGTCATGTCTTCCTACCACAAGGGGAGCCGCAGCGACATGAGAGGAAAAAAAAAAACAAAACAGACACGCGAAGGCTGAGCAGCAGCAAAACGAGACCGTCAGAGAGAAGTACGAGGGATACAGCAGCAGAAATGAGTTGGCTGTGATATATAAAGACATCTGTAGTAGCAGATGAGAGACAGGGTGGATATCAGCACCCTGTGAGCCGAGGAGGATTTCAATTGATAAAAGTGGTCGTTAAACTCCGGTGAGTCAAGCCTAAATTATGGTTCTGCTAATAAAGTACGTTTTCAACTTCATGAAACTGCTCAGGAAGAACACAGTATAGATTTCTGATGTGTTTCTAATATGTTTATGTCATTAGGTTTTAAGTGTTATCCATTTTGAATTGAACTCAAGTGACTGATATTATTTATTTGAATTTGTTTATCTTTTTTTTATTTCATTTCACCTTGTGGAGCTTGGTTCGGTTTATTGTACGGTACAGTGTAAGTGTCAAAATATTTTCCGGTTCTGCTATTAAAGTGCTAACTGTTCTTAAATCCGTGACAGTGAAACTAGTCAAAGTAAAAGGAGGAGTCGCTGTCTTCATTAATATTGTCCCTTTTTTTTAATCTGATTGGAGGTTATAAATAAAAAATGTAAATCTTTTGTTGTTTATTTTTCCAGTGATGTGGGCAAAAAAGCTGGGGAAAGAGTTGGGCAACCCCACACGATCAGTGGCAGGCTGGTTGGTCAGCAAACTGCTTACAGTTCGTAACCAGGTCCTGGAGGAGAATGCTGTGCAGCTGTGTGGTATCCAGCCAGGGAACACGGTACTGGAGCTGGGTCATGGCCCCGGTCTAGGTCTGCAGACAGCAGCCACGCTGCTCACCGAGCCCACAGG